>NC_137027.1:33198621-33204201 GCF_032717465.1 Coenobita brevimanus
TAGGTAAGTAGGTAGGTGGGTAAGTAGGAAGGTAGGTAGTTAAGAAATAGGTAGGTAGGTAGGTAGGCAGGTAGTTAGGTAGGTAGGTAGGTAAGTAGGTAGGTAGGTAAGTAGGAAGGTAGGTAGGTAGGTAGGTAAGTAGATAGGAAGGTAGTTAGGTAGGTAGGTAGGTAGGTAGGCAGGCAGGTAGGTAGGTAGGTAGGTAGGTAGCTAGGTAGGTAGGTAAGTAGGTAGGTAGGTAGGTAGACAGTTTTTATCTATCTACGTACCTCTCTATCTATTTATCTATTTCTTACTTTCCATTAAAATTTCCCATCCATGTCACCAGCTCCCTTCGGTTCCTGGTGAGTTTATCTATCCTCTGTCTATCTGCACCCTTCTGTCTGTGTATCTATCTGGACCTATTTATCTATCTGTGTATCTATCTGGACCTATTTATCTATCTGTGTATCTATCTGGACCTATTTATCTATCTGTGTATCTATCTGGACCTATTTATCTATGTGTATCTATCTGGACCTATTTATGTGTATATATCTGGACCTATTTATCTATCTGTGTATCTATCTGGACCTATTTATCTATCTGTGTATCTATCTGGACCTATTTATCTATGTGTATCTATCTGGACCTATTTATCTATCTGTGTATCTATCTGGACCTATTTATCTATCTGTGTATCTATCTATCCCTCACACGTCACCACCTCCCTCACCCCATTTATTGCACCTTTATATCTATCTATCTACTATCTATCTATCTATCTGCAGCTATTTATCTATCTATGGATTTAAGTCCTACTTTCTTATAAAATTTCCATTCCAATTTTTTTCTTCCTTTCTATTATAAATGTTGACTATCTATCTATCTGTCCGTCTATCTATCTCGTTATCTTCCTTTATCTACCTATCTATCTATCTACTTATCTACCCGTCAGTCTATCTATCAATCTATCTTTAAAATGTCCTTGTCATGCCATCAGTTCCCTCGCCTCCTATTTTTTTTTTTTTTATGCATCCGACTCATGGCATAGGCTACACATCCTGCTGCCAAGGCCCAGTAGTCCTCCTACATACCATACACCTCCACATGTCACCACTTCGGCGCTAACACCCACCGTCCATATTGAATATATACATGCTAGGGCTGTCTCATACAGGACTGGTGTATTGGTATTAGCGGGGGTATTTTTATGGCACTAACACCCACCGTCCATACTGAATACATGCTAGGGCTGTCTCATACAGGACTGGTGTATTGGTATTAGCGGGGGTATTTTTATGGCACTAACACCCACCGTCCATATTGAATACATGCTAGGGCTGTCTCATACAGGACTGGTGCATTGGTATTAGCGGGGGTACTTTTACGACATGTCGGCGGGTCTACTGGTAGATCAGTAAAGTCTGATTTTATTCAGTTCAAATCCTTAAACTGTTCCCTGCCCCAGCGGGGATTTGAACCTGGGTCCGGTAGGAGTGCAGGCCACCTCTCTACCCACTGAGCCAGCGCCTCCCCCTACAGGTAGATAGATAGGACAGCAGGCAGACATGCAGAGAGTATTAGTATTAATGTCTTCTGGTAAACTTTGTTCTAGCAACTATCTATATGTATCTAATAAATGTATCACTACATTGGGTGAGTGGATGGTAACTCCCAGACAGATAAATGAAGAGTATAGAGACAGGAACTGAAAATAAATACTGATGCCTTTTTTTCAACTTTTAATCCATTTTTGCAATTATCTATAGGTATCTATCGAATAAACCTATCACTACATCGGGTGAATGGATGATACCTATCCTACTTGATAAACAGATAGATAGATAAAGTAAATATTAATGTCTCTTAATTAACTTTTAATCGATATTTGTATCTATCTACATGTACCAATCTAAGAAATCTATCACTACATCGGGTGAGTGGATGGTACCTACTTGATAAACAGATAGGTAGATACAGTAAATATTGATGCCTTTTAATCAACTTATAATCTATATTTGTATCTACCTACGTGTACCAATCTGATAAATCTATCACTACATCGGGTGAATGGATGATACCTAGCCTACTTGATAAGCAGACCGGCAGATAAATTAAATATTATTGATGCCTGTAATCAACTTATAATCTATATTTGTATCTATCTACATGTACCAATCTAATATATCTATCACTACATCCTCTGTGTGGATGGTACTTACTAGATAGATACATACTGTAGGGTAGATAAAGTAAATATTCATGCCTTTTAATCAACCTTTAATGTATTTTTTCAATTATGTATACGTATCCATTTAATGAATCTGTCACTACATCGGGTGAGTGGATGGTATCTACTAGATAGATAGATATGTAGACAATGAGGTAGAGGAAAGAAATGTTAATGCTTTTTTAATCAACTTTTCATCTTCTTTTTTGTAACTACGTGTAACTATCCAATAAATCTATCAGTACATCGGGTGAGTGGATGGTACCTACTACGTAGGTAGACAGTAGGAAGACAAACAGGCAGAGAAACTTTTCATTGACTTTCAATTTATTTTTGCAATAGTCTATGTACCAGTCTAATATATCTATCACTACATCGGAAGAAAGGATGGTACCTACTAGGTACATGGAAAGGTAAGTAGAGAGACAGAGAGAAAATAATTTTTGATGCCTTTTAATCAACTTTTAATCTATTTTTGCAAATGTCTATGTGTACCTCGCTAATAAGTCTATCACTTCATCGGGTGAGTGGATGGTACCTTCAAAGTAGGTAGATAGGTAGGTAGAGAGACGAGTAGAGATAATAAATACTGGTGCCTTTTAATCAGCTTTTATCTATTTTTGCAACTATATGAGTGTCAACTAAATGTCACTACATCGGGTGAGTGGATGGCAGCAACTAGATACACTGATAGGTAGATGGACACACAAGAAGAAAAAATAAATACTGCTGCCTTGTAATAAACTTTTAGCCTATTTTTACTGCAATCTATGTGTGTCTACCTAATAAATTAATGACTACATCGGATGAGTGGATAGCACCTACTAGATAGATAGCTATGGTAAAGAAATTAACAATTGATGCCGTTTATTCAACTTTTGTTTTAATTTTGCAATTATGCATACATCACTGTCTAATAAAAATATCACCACATCGGATGAGTGGATGGTACCTACTAGATAGATAGATGGGTACATCGAGAGAGACGTAGAGAAAAAAAATTGTAATGTATTTTAATCATCTTTTAACTTTTTTTTTTTTTAAGTAAATATAGATATCTAATAATTGTCACTACATCAGATGACTGGATGGTAATTACTGGATAGACAGATAGGAAGGTAGAAAGACAGGTTGAGAAAATAAATATTGATGTCTTTTACTCAGCTTTTAACTATTTTTCCAACTGTCTATACCGGTATGTATCTACTATATCAAATATATGTTTCACTACATCGGGTGAGTGGATGTACCTGCATGATAGATAGATAGAAAGGCAGCCAGGTAGATAAAATAAATATTGGTGCCTTTTAATCAGCTTTTAATCCATTTTTGCAACAATCTATATGTATCTGTCAAATATGTCACTACATCGGATGAGTGGATGGTGTCTACCTCACAGATAGAGATCTATCTATCTATATACCTAGGCTGCTTCCCCCAAGGAAAGGGAGGTAGTCGAGACAGGACGACACACTGCCCATTTACTCATCCATTTAAACACATTCATTCGCATCTTAGCCCCAAAGGGGAGAACGGACAGATCCTCACCGCACCACACCGCACAAGGGTCAACTGCGCAATGCAATCAGTGACATCCGCAGCAGGGCCCGACAGCAGAACTGGTTTACCCCTGCCACATCATAACAGACCCATCCCCTTACCCGCACCTGACCTGACTAGCTGATCAGACCAAATGCAGGAGAATATCCCCTCAGGGCTGCGTCATCACTTATTCATTCACAATTTCTCTCCATTTATTTCTGTCACGCACAGCCACTCTTCCTTGCTCAACAGACATCCCTCTCGCATCCAGCGCTCTCTTCACACTGTCCATCCATCCTATTCGTGGTCTTCCTCTCAGCCTTACACCTCTCACATCAGATCTAGTTATCTTTTTCACCAATCACTCATTATCCATTCTCTCCATATGCCCAAACCATCGCAACACCCTCTGCTCAACTCTACCAGCCATCTCCTGAACAACTCCAGTTCTCCTTCACACTTCATCATTTCGCGTCCGATCCATACACGTCACTCCACACATACCCCTCAGACACCTCATCTCCATTACATTCAAACTTTTCCTCTCTGCTACACCCATATTCCATGTTTCAGCCCCATATAACGCAGTCGGTACCACAACACCCTCATACAGCCTTCTCTTTACATCCATTCTAAGCGAACAACATTTAAACACTTTTTTCATTCCTCCCAGCACCTTTCCTACTTCATTTATTCTAAACTTCACTTCTGCATCTATTCTTCCATCCACAGCAACATGTGACCCTAGATATTTAAAACAATCTACCTCCTCAAGCAACTCACCATTCAAAACTATATTCATCCCCCTACCATCTATCAACCTCGTACACTTCATCACTTTACTCTTCTTCTCAAACAGCAGCTGCCTCAGATTCCACTCTCCACCATCAACATTCACCAGACTCAGACCTCCACCTAAAACTCTTGCATTCACCTCCCTTACAACACCATCCATGTAAATATTAAACAACCAAGGCGACATCACACATCCCTGTCGCAGCCCAACTCTCACGGGAAACCAATCACTCACAGCATTTCCCACTCTTACACACGCTCTACTATTTACATAAAAACTTTTCACCCCTTTTAGTAACCTACCATCAAGTCCATACAATCTTAAAACAGTCCACAAAGCCTCCCTATCAATTCTATCATACGCTTTCTCTAAATCCATAAATGCCCAAAACACATCCTTGCCTTTCGCTAAATACTTTTCACACACTTGTCTCACAGCAAACACCTGATCAACGCATCCCCTCCCTCTCCTAAAGCCACACTGCTCATCACCAATCACTCCCTCTGTACCCTCTCTAACTCTCATAATTAACACTCTACCATACACCTTACCTACAACACTCAACAGACTTATACCCCTAAAGCTAGTACATTCATACTTATCACCCTTGCCTTTATTCAACGGGACCACACAAGCATTTGCCCAGTCAATTGGCACCATACCTTTCACAAAGCACACATTCAACAATCTTATTAACCAGTCAGCAATAGTCACTCCACCACCCTTCAGGCATTCCACAGCACACCCATCCATACCTGCAGCTTTCCCTGTTTTCATCTCCTTTACTGCCTTCTCCACTTCCTCCTTCTTGATCAAAGAATCATTCAACTCTCCCAACACATTTATTCCTTGCACCCTTCCATCCGCCACAATCTCAGCCACCCTTTCCTCCTCTACATTTAACAATCTTTCAAAATACTCTGCCCATCTCTTCCTTACTGCATCCATTTCAATTAACATCCTTCCATCCCCTGATTTTACTCGTTCTTCCTTCCCAGACTCTCCCTTTCGCACCCTTTTCACCTCCTTC
>NC_137027.1:33206801-33226801 GCF_032717465.1 Coenobita brevimanus
TTTTTATACTAGAGTCTCCTTGGTTACTAGTCTTAATAGATACATAGATAGATAGACGGATAGATACATAGAGAGAAGTAGATAGATATAAACAGTCAGATACATATAAATAGATAGATAGACACAGGTAGGAAGGTAGGTAGGTAGGTAGGTAGGTAGGCAGGTAGGAAGGTAGGTGGGAGGGTAGGTAGGTAGGTAGGTAACTAGGTAGAAAGGTAGATAGGTAGGTAGGTAGGTCGGTAGGTAGGTAGGTCGGTAGGTAGGTAGGTAGGTAGGTAAGTAGGTAGGTGGGTAAGTAGGAAGGTAGGTAGTTAAGAAATAGGTAGGTAGGTAGGTAGGCAGGTAGTTAGGTAGGTAGGTAGGTAAGTAGGTAGGTAGGTAAGTAGGAAGGTAGGTAGGTAGGTAGGTAAGTAGATAGGAAGGTAGTTAGGTAGGTAGGTAGGTAGGTAGGCAGGCAGGTAGGTAGGTAGGTAGCTAGGTAGGTAGGTAAGTAGGTAGGTAGGTAGGTAGACAGTTTTTATCTATCTACGTACCTCTCTATCTATTTATCTATTTCTTACTTTCCATTAAAATTTCCCATCCATGTCACCAGCTCCCTTCGGTTCCTGGTGAGTTTATCTATCCTCTGTCTATCTGCACCCTTCTGTCTGTGTATCTATCTGGACCTATTTATCTATCTGTGTATCTATCTGGACCTATTTATCTATCTGTGTATCTATCTGGACCTATTTATCTATCTGTGTATCTATCTGGACCTATTTATCTATGTGTATCTATCTGGACCTATTTATGTGTATATATCTGGACCTATTTATCTATCTGTGTATCTATCTGGACCTATTTATCTATCTGTGTATCTATCTGGACCTATTTATCTATGTGTATCTATCTGGACCTATTTATCTATCTGTGTATCTATCTGGACCTATTTATCTATGTGTATCTATCTATCCCTCACACGTCACCACCTCCCTCACCCCATTTATTGCACTTTTATATCTATCTCAATATCTATCTATCTACTATCTATCTATCTATCTGCAGCTATTTATCTATCTATGGATTTAAGTCCTACTTTCTTATAAAATTTCCATTCCAATTTTTTTCTTCCTTTCTATTATAAATGTTGACTATCTATCTATCTGTCCGTCTATCTATCTCGTTATCTTCCTTTATCTACCTATCTATCTATCTACTTATCTACCCGTCAGTCTATCTATCAATCTATCTTTAAAATGTCCTTGTCATGCCGTCAGTTCCCTCGCCTCCTATTTTTTTTTTTTTTATGCATCCGACTCATGGCATAGGCTACACATCCTGCTGCCAAGGCCCAGTAGTCCTCCTACATACCATACACCTCCACATGTCACCACTTCGGCGCTAACACCCACCGTCCATATTGAATATATACATGCTAGGGCTGTCTCATACAGGACTGGTGTATTGGTATTAGCGGGGGTATTTTTATGGCACTAACACCCACCGTCCATACTGAATACATGCTAGGGCTGTCTCATACAGGACTGGTGTATTGGTATTAGCGGGGGTATTTTTATGGCACTAACACCCACCGTCCATATTGAATACATGCTAGGGCTGTCTCATACAGGACTGGTGTATTGGTATTAGCTGGGGTATTTTTACGACATGTCGGCGGGTCTTCTGGTAGATCAGTAAAGTTTGATTTTATTCAGTTCAAATCCTTAAACTGTTCCCTGCCCCAGCGGGGATTTGAACCTGGGTCCGGTAGGAGTGCAGGCCACCTCTCTACCCACTGAGCCAGCGCCTGCCCCTATAGGTAGATAGGTAGGACAGCAGGCAGACATGCAGAGAGTATTAGTATTAATGCCTTCTGATAAACTTTGCTCTAGCAACTATCTATATGTATCTAATAAATGTATCACTACATTGGGTGAGTGGATGGTAACTCCCAGACAGATAAATGAAGAGTATAGAGACAGGAACTGAAAATAAATACTGATGCCTTTTTTTCAACTTTTAATCCATTTTTGCAATTATCTATAGGTATCTATCGAATAAACCTATCACTACATCGGGCGAATGGATGATACCTATCCTACTTGATAAACAGATAGATAGATAAAGTAAATATTAATGTCTCTTAATTAACTTTTAATCGATATTTGTATCTATCTACATGTACCAATCTAATAAATCTATCACTACATCGGGTGAGTGGATTGTACCTACTTGATAAACAGATAGGTAGATACAGTAAATATTGATGCCTTTTAATCAACTTATAATCTATATTTGTATCTACCTACGTATACCAATCTGATAAATCTATCACTACATCGGGTGAATGGATGATACCTAGCCTACTTGATAAGCAGACAGGTAGATAAATTAAATATTATTGATGCCTGTAATCAACTTATAATCTATATTTGTATCTATCTACATGTACCAATCTAATATATCTATCACTACATCCTCTGTGTGGATGGTACTTACTAGATAGATACATACTGTAGGGTAGATAAAGTAAATATTCATACCTTTTAATCAACCTTTAATGTATTTTTTCAATTATGTATATGTATCCATTTAATGAATCTGTCACTACATCGGGTGAGTGGATGGTATCTACTAGATAGATAGATATGTAGACAATGAGGTAGGGGAAAGAAATGTTAATGCTTTTTTAACCAACTTTTCATCTTTTTTTTTGTAACTACGTGTAACTATCCAATAAATCTATCAGTACATCGGGTGAGTGGATGGTACCTACTACGTAGGTAGACAGTAGGAAGACAGACAGGCAGAGAAACTTTTCATTGACTTTTAATTTATTTTTGCAATAGTCTATGTACCAGTCTAATATATCTATCACTACATCGGAAGAGAGGATGGTACCTACTAGGTACATGGAAAGGTAAGTAGAGAGACATACAGAAAATAAATTTTGATGCCTTTTAATCAACTTTTAATCTATTTTTGCAAATGTCTATGTGTACCTCGCTAATAAGTCTATCACTTCATCGGGTGAGTGGATGGTACCTTCAAGGTAGGTAGATAGGTAGGTAGAGAGACGAGTAGAGATAATAAATACTGGTGCCTTTTAATCAGCTTTTATCTATTTTTGCAACTATATGAGTGTCAACTAAATGTCACTACATCGGGTGAGTGGATGGCAGCAACTAGATACACTGATAGGTAGATGGACACAGAAGAAGAAAAAATAAATACTGCTGCCTTGTAATAAACTTTTAGCCTATTTTTACTGCAATCTATGTGTGTCTACCTAATAAATTAATGACTACATCGGATGAGTGGATAGCACCTACTAGAGAGATAGCTATGGTAAAGAAATTAACAATTGATGCCGTTTATTCAACTTTTGTTTTAATTTTGCAACTATGCATACAACACTGTCTAATAAAAATATCACCACATCGGATGAGTGGATGGTACCTACTAGATAGATAGATGGGTACGTCGAGAGAGACGTAGAGAAAAAAAATTGTAATGTATTTTAATCATCTTTTAACTTTTTTTTTTTTTTAAGTAAATATAGGTATCTAATAATTATCACTACATCAGATGACTGGATGGTAATTACTGGATAGACAGATAGGATGGTAGAAAGACAGGTTGAGAAAATAAATATTGATGTCTTTTACTCAGCTTTTAACTATTTTTCCAACTGTCTATACCGGTATGTATCTACTATATCAAATACTTCGTATATGTTTCACTACATCGGGTGAGTGGATGTACCTGCATGAAAGATAGATAGAAAGGCAGCCAGGTAGATAAAATAAATATTGGTGCCTTTTAATCAGCTTTTAATCCATTTTTGCAACAATCTATATGTATCTGTCAAATATGTCACTACATCGGATGAGTGGATGGTGTCTACCTCACAGATAGAGATCTATCTATCTATATACCTAGGCTGCTTCCCCCAAGGAAAGGGAGGTAGTCGAGACAGGACGACACACTGCCCATTTACTCATATATTTAAACACATTCATTCGCATCTTAGCCCCAAAGGGGAGAACGAACAGATCCTCACCGCACCACACCGCACAAGGGTCAACTGCGCAATGCAATCAGTGACATCCGCAGCAGGGCCCGACAGCAGAACTGGTTTACCCCTGCCACATCATAACAGACCCATCCCCTTACCCGCACCTGACCTGACTAGCTGATCAGACCAAATGCAGGAGAATATCCCCTCAGGGCTGCGTCATCACTTCTTCATTCACAATTTCTCTCCATTTATTTCTGTCACGCACAGCCACTCTTCCTTGCTCAACAGACATCCCTCTCGCATCCAGCGCTCTCTTCACACTGTCCATCCATCCTATTCGTGGTCTTCCTCTCAGCCTTACACCTCTCACATCAGATCTAGTTATCTTTTTCACCAATCACTCATTATCCATTCTCTCCATATGCCCAAACCATCGCAACACCCTCTGCTCAACTCTACCAGCCATCTCCTGAACAACTCCAGTTCTCCTTCACACTTCATCATTTCGCGTCCGATCCATACACGTCACTCCACACATACCCCTCAGACACCTCATCTCCATTACATTCAAACTTTTCCTCTCTGCTACACCCATATTCCATGTTTCAGCCCCATATAACGCAGTCGGTACCACAACACCCTCATACAGCCTTCTCTTTACATCCATTCTAAGCGAACAACATTTAAACACTTTTTTCATTCCTCCCAGCACCTTTCCTACTTCATTTATTCTAAACTTCACTTCTGCATCTATTCTTCCATCCACAGCAACATGTGACCCTAGGTATTTAAAACAATCTACCTCCTCAAGCAACTCACCATTCAAAACTATATTCATCCCCCTACCATCTATCAAACTCGTACACTTCATCACTTTACTCTTATTCTCAAACAGCAGCTGCTTCAGATTCCACTCTCCACCATCAACATTCACCAGACTCAGACCTCCACCTAAAACTCTTGCATTCACCTCCCTTACAACACCATCCATGTAAATATTAAACAACCAAGGCGACATCACACATCCCTGTCGCAGCCCAACTCTCACGGGAAACCAATCACTCACAGCATTTCCCACTCTTACACACGCTCTACTATTTACATAAAAATTTTTCACCCCTTTTAGTAACCTACCATCAAGTCCATACAATCTTAAAACAGTCCACAAAGCCTCCCTATCAATTCTATCATACGCTTTCTCTAAATCCATAAATGCCCAAAACACATCCTTGCCTTTCGCTAAATACTTTTCACACACTTGTCTCACAGCAAACACCTGATCAACGCATCCCCTCCCTCTCCTAAAGCCACACTGCTCATCACCAATCACTCCCTCTGTACCCTCTCTAACTCTCATAATTAACACTCTACCATACACCTTACCTACAACACTCAACAGACTTATACCCCTAAAGCTAGTACATTCATACTTATCACCCTTGCGTTTATACAACGGGACCACACAAGCACTTGCCCAGTCAATTGGCACCATACCTTTCACAAAGCACACATTCAACAATCTTATTAACCAGTCAGCAATAGTCACTCCACCACCCTTCAGGCATTCCACAGCACACCCATCCATACCTGCAGCTTTCCCTGTTTTCATCTCCTTTACTGCCTTCTCCACTTCCTCCTTCTTGATCAAAGAATCATTCAACTCTCCCAACACATTTATTCCTTGCACCCTTCCATCCGCCACAATCTCAGCCACCCTTTCCTCCTCTACATTTAACAATCTTTCAAAATACTCTGCCCATCTCTTCCTTACTGCATCCATTTCAATTAACATCCTTCCATCCCCTGATTTTACTCGTTCTTCCTTCCCAGACTCTCCCTTTCGCACCCTTTTCACCTCCTTCCAAAACATTTTCTTATTCTGTTGAAAATTCTCTGTCAGCCGCCTACCCCACCTCGCATCTGCTGCCACTTTAGCATCACGCACAGTCCTTCTCGCTCTATTCCTCTTTTCCTAATACCTTTCATATGACATCTCATTCTTCCTCTGCAGCCACACTTCATATTCACGTCTCTTCTCAGTCACAGCCATACTTACTTCCTCGCACCACCATTCACTTCCTTTTCTTACACCACCACCCACACGTCTCACACCACACACCTCTTCTGCATGCCCCACCACAGCACTCTTAAACAACTGCAATTCCTCCTCCACGCTGCCATTTTCCCGATCTTTCACTGCGTTCCACTCACCTTTCAATTTCTCCTGATACTCTATCTTTTTCTCTCTTTTATCCAACTCACTCACTTTCAAAACCTCCCTGCCACACCTAACCCTTCTAGCTCTCACCCATCTCTTACCTACTCTTAACTTTCCCTCCACCAGGTAGTGGTCAGACATACCTCCACCCTCCCCTCTCAGAACTCTCACACCCAACAATCTTCCTATTACATTCCTAGACACAACCACATAGTCCATCAAAGCTCTATCAACAACCCTTCCACCCTCCTGTCTCACCCATGTATACTTATAAATATCTTTCTTCTCAAACAGCGTATTCCCAATCACCATCTCTCGCTCAACACACATCGCTATCATTTGTTCCCCATTTTCATTCCTTCCAGGCACACCATGCATACCAACTACGCCTTCAACTGCTACATTTCCCACTCTAGCATTCAGATCTCCCATCATTACCACATTCACATTAGCTCCAAAACTCTGCAGACACTCATCAACATCATTCCAGAAAGACTCCCTCTCTTGTTCATCCCTTTCACTACCAGGCCCATATGCACTCACAGACACCCACAACTCACGTTCAAATTTCGCTTTCACCCACATCAGTCTCGATGGCACCTCCTTCCATTCAATCACACACTGCTGTACTTCCGGACTCACTAACAAGGCCACACCTTCTCTTGCCCTTCCTCTATCAACACCTGACAATCTTCCATTCACACTTCCAAACATAGACTCACCCTTCCCTTTCATCTTCGTTTCACTCAAAGCTAACACATCCAACTTTCTTCTCACAAACATTCTCCCAATCTCCTCCCTTTTAGCCTCAATCGTACTACATCCACGCACATTCATAGACCCAATCTTCAGGGTACGGGGATAACTCCATCCCCCATCCCTTTCTCTGGCCTGTCTCTTTTTAGGAACTAAAAAACAGAGGAGGGGGTCCCTAGTCCCCTCACCCCGCCCTTTTTAGTCGCCTTTTACGACACGCAGGGAATACGGTGGCAATATTCTTCCTAACACAACCTGGCGGCAGAGTAGTACTCATAGTACCACCCCATAGTGCGGCCAGGCTGTGTCCCGCCACAGGGGGGAGATAGAGATAGTAGACAAAATAAATACTGATGCCTTTTAATAATCTTATGTATTTCTGCAAGCAACTATAAGAATCAGTCTAATAAATGTATCACTGCACTGGATGAGTGGATGGTACCTGCTAGATAGATAGATAGATAGATAGAAGGTACAGAGACAAGCAGAGAAAATAAATATTGATGTCTTGTAATCAGCTTCTATTCTATTCTTGCAACTAGCTATATGCTAATATCTTTTACATCTATCACTACATCGGGTGAGTGGATGGTACCTACTAGATAGAAAGATAGGTCTGTAGACATACAGGGAGAGAAAAGGAATTTTCATCCCTTTTAATCAACTTTTAATCTGTTTTCGAAAATATCTTTATCTAAATAATCTCTTACTTCATCGGGTGAGTGGATGGTACCTACTAGGTAGATATACAGTAGGTAGACAGGCATGTAAACAAAATAAATATTGATGCCTTTTAGTCAACTCCAGAATTATTTTTGCAACTATCTATATTTATGTATCTAATAAATCTATCACTACATCGGGCGGGAGGATGGTACCTACTAGAATGATAGGTAGGCAGACAGACAGGTAGACAAAATAAATATTGATGCCTTTTAGCCAACTCTTAATCTATTGTCCCATGTATCTACATGTATCTATCTAAAAGATCTACCACTACATCGGGTGAGTGGATGGTACGTAATAAATAGGTAGGTAGTCATACAAGTAGATAAAATATATATTGATGTATTTAAATCAACATTTAATCTATTTGTGCAACTAACTACCGGTATGTGTATCTATCTGATAAATTAATAATTAGCTACAACGGATGAGTGGATGGTACCTACTAGATAGATCGATGGGGTAGTAGACAGAGAGGTAGAGAAAATCAACATTAATGCTTTTTGATAAACTTTTAATCTATTCTTGCAACTATCTATATGTATCTATCCAATAAATGTATCACTACATCGGGTGAGTGGATGGTACAGCTCCGTTCAGAAGTTCGTACTACACCCAGCGTGGAAGGCGCTAGTCTCTGCTCCTCCTTCCCGGACGACAGGTTACAGCTTCGGACCTCCCACGAGCAACCAGACTTTGGCTAGTATCAAAGCAGTGTCATTCGCTCACCGACTGTTAAATGAAATGAGAATTTTATTTTCATACTCATATATATCAGTCAATCTTACTGCTGATTAAATGATGAAAGTATGTTTATATTCGCCCGGATTAAAAGAAATAATAAAATAACAGCAGAAAAGCACATAACAGAATATTAGAAGCTCGGCTATGAATCAATATGATTATGCGAGTTAGTGAGTTATCGCATGTCTTAATCCCTAGACACGGGCAGTTTTTCAGCTAACCATCTTAGCTCAGTATTTATGAACAGTTCTACCGTTTCAAGGAAAATCTAAGCAGCCAAAAATAATGTTATGCAGCCAAGCTATTCAAACATTTACGATGTATCTGAACAGCTAAAATTCATGTTCATACTCAAAAGTAGATGAAGACGATTGGTGGAGTCTAAGGAATAATGGAAATCATATGTTTTAAGATGAAGTAGCTAACATGATGTTTCCTCTACGTAACCGTCGCTCTCTCTCTCTCTCTCTCTCTCTCTCTCTCTCTCTCTCTCTCTCTCTCTCTCTCTCTCTCTATCTCTGTCTGTCTGTCTCTCTGTCTGTCTGTCTCTCTCTCTCTCTCTCTCTCTCTCTCTCTCTGTGGGGTGTGGGAGGGGGTGTTCCACCGAGGTGTTTTGGCTATCCTCTGCTCAAAGGTGAAATCAGCACCATCACGTGCCCCACCAAGTCGACATAAAATCGGCGAGACGAGAAATTAATGCTCAGAGGTCAAATTTTTCGCGCTACGTGATGATGGCTTCTCCATCAGCTAGGGCAACAGCGCATCAACTTGACCTCACTACAAAAACTGTGATGAAGTGGATAAAGAGATGGGAGGAGAGTGCCAACCTTCAGGACCAACGTAAGTCATGTCTTTTGTATTACTGTAATGTTATGCTAATAATGAATAATTGTGAACAATAGCTCCCCGTTATATTCCAGTGCTAATAAAAACTAAAACTAGTTTTCGGTCCCTGTGGAAGATGTCAGTGAAAACAGCTTTATACAGTGGACTGGCGTAGTAAAAGGGGTGGGAGCGGGGTTGCAACCTTCTCGAGCATCAGTTTTTGGGAGAGTGGCAAATTACATCCTGAGTATTATAGTCAACGTTCCCATTTTACTTTTTGACGTGGTGTGGGTGATTAATGTAAAGCATATGCAACAGGTGTAAAAATAGTAATTATTATGCATTATTTTCATGGCCAAATATCCCCTACACTACATCCACAATTATTAGTGGCTGCCAGAGCCAGCGGGCGTGGCCACGCACGGTGGCCGATGTTCACTTCGGCTCTTCTGTTGCTTTTTTCACGTTCACACACCTCACATCCGAATATTCATTAAGCCTAATAAAGTCGTGATTTACATGCAATATATAATGTTCAGTGATACTTTCCCAGCCAATGTTTCCTGAACCTTGTCTTGATCTTTCACAAAATATCAGACTTCGGTTCAGTGATGCATTGTCCACACAGTGTGTGTGTGTGTGGCGGGGGGGGGGGGGTTGTGGGAGTGGGGAGGGAGTGGGGGGTATAGGGGTGTGGGGGTTTAGGCCTGTGGGTGTGGGGGTATGGGTGAATTGTGGGGGTGTGGGTATGGGTGTGGGTGTGGGTTTGTGGGTGTGGGTATAGGTGTGTATGTGTGTGTATGTGTTTGTGTCTGGGTGTGAGTGTGTCTGGCTATGGGTGTGTTTGGGTGTGGGTGTGAGTGTGTAATCACTTAAACTCTTTGTATGGCATAAGGACGAAAATTATGGAGTAATGGCACTGGAAATGGGACAGTTTTGGAATGTGTGTGGCGTGTGCAAAGTGGGTTAAATAATGAATAACAGGAACTGAGAAATTGGTGTGAGGAGCCTTATTGATAACATAAACAGTTGGTGTGGTCATGAAGAAAGAATGGAGAATAATAGGGACTGAAAAATTGTTGGTGTGAGGAGGCTTATTGATAACATATAATGATATACAGTTGGTGTGGTCATGAAGAGAGAATGGATCTTGATAGGTTGTTAAAAAGTAAAGTCGAGTTTGAAAGTCGGCGGAGGTTTGGATGTTGTAGTTGTTGTTGTTGCAACCCCCGGTTCATCTCGTTGCGATCCCAATGGAAATCAGAAGCTTCTACCCGTCGTTTCCAAAAGTCTTTGGTTGAGGTTATATTGAAAGACTGTGTTGCAATAGTGATGTGCATGTGTTGAATGAATGTGTTGTGGTGTGGGGGGTTGCCTTGCAGTGTGGGCAAAGTAACTTGTTTGTGAGTTGTATTTTGTGTCGGAACCGTAGCAGGGAACAGTGGTGACCACATCGCAGTCTGACTATAGTTTTTTTTTTTTTTTTTTTTTTTTAAGACGAAGATGCACTTGACAGGTTGATGATGACTGGCTGAATGCAACATGTCCGAGTAACATAGGTGTATTTCAAATAATTACCAAGTAATGTGACATTACCTGGTAATTATTTGAAATACGAGGATGTTATTCGGACATGTTGCATTCAGCCAATCATCACCAACCTGTCAAGTGCATCTTCGCCTCAATTTTTTAAAAAAATGAGTATAGGTGTGTTCTTGTCTTTCTGTGTAGGGTTGATGAGGAGTGTATGTCTTGTGGTGGTTCATGAAGGATGCTGTTTGACTGATGGGTTTGGATGGCTGTGGTTGCTAATGGCTGTGTTTATGCACTGTATGTCTGTGATTTGTAGTGTTGGGTGATCTGTGATTTGTATTATTGGGTGGAGAAGGGGGTATGTTGCTGAGATACTCTGTGTAGTGTTGGGCAGTTGTTCGTTTGTTTATTTTTGGATGGCGGTGATGCAACATGAAATTGCAAGGGTGAGATGGGTACTGAGCTACAGCAATTAACTGTCTCACGTATTCATATGATCTTTGGAAATAATTTTGCATCTTGATGAAAGTGATCTATAATAATGATTTTGATGCATACTGTACCTATTCTTTAGGCTTTGTCCGTCTCCTTAACTCTGCTGACTCCCTTCGGTCTCTCTCTCTCTCTCTCTCTCTCTCTCTCTCTCTCTCAAGGGATGGCCCGACCGGGAGAGGAGGGTCCCCCCCCCCCCGTGTGTGTTCTGAGTTGGTCAAAGAATTACTGAGTTGGTCAAAAATTGAGAAGTCATTTAGCAAGCTTAAGCTTTTAAAAACATAGGCCTATTTGCGAAACCGAACCAAAGAAAAAACGTTACATTATCTGATGGTTCTAGCTTGTGAAAGTGACCTAACTGATCAGTTGGATCTTCAAAAAAAACTGCAAATTGGTGGAAACTCATGAAAACATGAATAAAATTCTAAAAGCCATTATCATTACACACTCTGTATATACAGGTTGTTACTGCTGAATCCTTATTAATCCATTATCCACATTCACTTCAAGTTGACTCAACATTCGTGTTTCACCATTTTCCTTATTTGACTTACCAAGTGTGATTTGTGTATGTGTATGTTATTATTTTTTAAGTAGTCAGTTTAAGCATCTTGTATCTCTCACTGTATGACTGAAAATCAGTGAACAGTAGTGCAATTTTGAATTAAGTGGTGTTTATATGCACCAGAAATCCGGAATGAGAGTTTGTTAAAATTTGTCACCAGTAAATAAATTACTTTCCAGGAAATACTGTGAGTCTGTTACATTAGAAATTATTTTCTCATAAATTTGGTTTGTTTCCATCTATTTAGTTGGTCAAACCGTAACGCCAAACGGATCAAATTGGTCAAAATTGTCCTAACCCTTCCCCCAATCACATACTCCTCGGGCCATCCCTGTCTCTCTCTCTCCCTCTACACACACACACACACACACACACACACCACTGTTCGTCTGAATTCTCTGCTTGTTTCTCTCCCCCATTACGACTGAAACGAGGCACTAGCCTTGCCCCATCCTCTCACCCGCTCTGTGATGCATCTGTTAACTAGTAATCTGCCTTTCTTGTATATGACTAGTTAATTGTTGAAATGTCTTAGGATGTCTTTTTCCAGTGCATAGTGCCACATTATTTCGAACGCTGTGCATCCAGGCATCTCAATGAAATGGATATTTGTGTTTACGTTTCTTTGGATGGAACTGACAGGGTTTTGATTTATGATGGTCACATACAAATCAGTCCTAGTCATTCTAAGAACGAGACTTCAATTCCCATCTCTTGATGTAGCTGTTGTTGTTGTTGTTGTTGTTGTTGTGTAACCCTGGTCTGTCTGGCCAGCGCAGAGCCTTGACCACCGTCAAGCAATCGCCTCTGCAGGGCTGTCCCGTGCAGTGATGGGGTGAAACTAGAATATCCGGCCTTGAGCTGCATTTAGTCTCGCTACGCCACTATCTTTATAGGCAGCAGTTTGTTTAGTACAACTGTTGCCCTTGTAACAATATTTTCATATCATACAATATATTTCAGCACAAGTATACATACTCGTAATGTTTTCCCAAACTAGACTTTCGGCGATGATTTTTATTAGTGCCATATTTACTAATAGCGAATACTTTCATGTTAGAAAGGACGGGAGCCCCTCGAAGAACCGCCCAGGCTGGAGATGCTGCTATTGTCGCAGCAGCAGGGGCAACACCTCTTACGATCGCGGTGGCCATAAGGGACAGTCTTCAGTGAGATGTGTCCGCGCTGACTGTCAGGCAAAGGCTGCATGACGCTGGTATACACTATAGAATTCCAGCAATGATGGAAAGCCTGATACAACAACACAGAGAGGGGAGGTTAGCCTTTGCTCAATGATACTTTCAGAAGAATCTAGACTTTTGGTCGCGAGTCATCTTCATGGATGAGAAGTGTTTCTCCTCCACCTCGCATGGTAGGGTTCACTGCTGGAGAAGAAACAACACCAGGTATATGATATTACCATTTTTATTACTGATAAAATTCCGTACTGTTATTTCCCCTCCCCCCTCAAGGCTTCGTCTTCGTTGCAGTCATCTGTTTTCTGTTCACCTCGCTGTTACAATAATTAACCGATATTCAGACTTTCACCTATGGAATAGGTCAATAATGAAGCTGTCTTCCGCAGTCTGCATACCCCTCCGTCCTTGATTTCCAGTCTTTTAAAGGCAATATGACCAGGCATCTAAAATAATCAGGATCCCTTGTTTTGGTCTTATTCTGTTCATACTGTCCTGGAAAAAGACATGATTCCTTCTACTCTTTGCCTCTATTTTCTTTGTATAAAGACATTAGTGCCGAGAAAAACTGTGATCAGTTCTAAATAATGTAAGGTTAGGGGGGCATGTCATCAACTAGTATTCTGTCTAATGGCTGCAACAATACAAAATATATATATATATATATATATATATATATATATATATATATATATATATATATATATATATATATATATATATATATATATATATTTCGCATGCAGATGTGAGAGGGTCGACATTTGTGAGGAGGCACGAACGGGTCACGTTACCTGTAACATATGGGGATACCTGACTCTACCTGGCCTCGGTCACATGTTCAGCATCGAGGGGAGTTTTACTGCTGACCAGTGTGTCCATATCCTGAAGGAACGTTCCCTGCCATCTTTACGTGCAAAGGGTTTCCCGTTCCTAGATGGACCTGTAATTTCCATGCATGACCGGTGCCCCATCCACACCGCACGTGTAGTACGGCAGTGGTTTCAGAGACAAGACATACTTCACCTCTCAGACTGGCCCGCCAAAGGGGCCATTCTAAATGTAACAAACATGTTTGGGCTGACATGATTAATTCCTGGCAGCCAGGAGACGAGAGGACAAGAAATGATCTCCTCGACCACGTAAACGCCCAGCAGGAACTTTGCCGGCGCAAACACGACTTCATCCGTGGCCTTGTAAGCTCCATGCCTGATAGGTTGCAAGCAGTGATTGAGAAAGAGGGAGGCTGGACCCGATATTGATGTGAAAAGTTAGGCAACAGTTATCATTATATTAAGGATATGTATGCATATTATATAAATAGATAGATAGATAGATACTGTTGATAGATAGATAGAGATAGATAGATATAATAGACACAATAGCTAGATATAATAGTTACAATAGACATATATTATAGATAGTTAGATAGATAGATATAATAAAGATGTAGATATAGATATGATATAGATAATTAGATATGGTATAGAGACAGATATAGAAATAATATAGATAGATATAGATATAATACAGATTATACTCGTGTGTATATATATATATATATATATATATATATATATATATATATATATATATATATATATATATATATATATATATATATATATATACTGTTGACTATAAAATAGAAATAAAAATAAAATTGTCTATTTTTTGTCTGAAAACTTCCGTATAATTATGCTTGTATATTATCCACCTCCTATTAGATGCAAGATTATATATATATATATATATATATATATATATATATATATATATATATATATATATATATATATATATATATATATATATAATTTGGTTTTACGCCAGGTATCCCCGAAGGGCTAATGCGTTGCCCCTGGGTAGAGGACTTCTGAACTAGAGCGTGTAGCATTTTATGACCGGATGCCCTTCCTGATGTCTACCAATGACCCTTGGGTGGATTCGATCCTCCGACCCTTCGGTCAGAGCGGAGCGCTCTAACCCACTGAGCCACGGCTGCAAGATTACTCACACGTAATAAATATAATGTGTTCCTTGGCCTTCCCATACAAACAGGACGGATGAAGTAAACTATTGCAATGTCTTTTCCTCCACAATTATGCGATTTGTTAATGCGTCGGTGGTGGTGGACGGTGGTCGCAGCGGCGGCGGTGATGGTGGATTGTGAGTGTTGGTGGGTGGCGGCGGTGGTCGTGGGCGGTGGCGGCGGCGGCGGTGATGGTGGATTGTGAGTGTTGGTGGGTGGCGGCGGTGGTGGTGGGCGGTGGCGGCGGCGGCGGTGATGGTGGATTGTGAGTGTTGGTGGGTGGCGGCGGCGGCGGTGATGGTGGATTGTGAGTGTTGGTGGGTGGTGGCGGTGGTGGTGGGCGGTGGCGGCGGCGGCGTTGATGGTGGTGAGTGGTTGTGGTGGGTGGCAAGTGGCGGAGACTGTGGTGGTGGTGGCTGTTGTTGTTATTGTTGTTTTCTTATGAGTTTGTGTTGTGTGTTTGTGTGTGTGTGTGTGTGTGTGTTTGTGTGTGTGTGTGTGTTTGTGTGTGCGTGTGTTTGTGTGTGTGTGTTTATTTGTGCGTGTATGTGTGTTTGTGTGCGTGTGTGTGTTTGTGTTTGCGTGTGTGAGTTTGTGTGTTGCATATGTGTGTGTGTGTGTGTGTGTGTGCGTGTGTGTGTGTGTGTGTGTGTGTGTGTGTGTCTGTGTGTGTGTGTGTGTGTGTTTCATTGGGAGAATAGTCAGCTCACAAATCACTTATTGATTCATATCAGAGTTCTTCATTTCCCTCTATTTGTGTATTGTAACTTATTACTTGTATACATATTTTCATCACAACCGCATAATGTCCACGTATTTCCTTCATTAATATGTAATAATACTTGCCAATATCTGTATAATTATCCGTTTCATCTCAAATTTCGCATTCGTCGTGTGACTGAAACTGTTCCGGTATTTGCTGCTCTGTCTGTGGTGGCGAGCGGTTCGGGGTATTAACATGTCGTCCAGAAAGAGCTGACCGAGGCTTGTGCCTTCCACTTTGGGTGTATTACGAACTTCTGAACGGAGCTGTACCTAAAAGACAAGTAGGTAGGTAGTCGGTGGGTAGTCAGACAAGTAGATAACATATATATTGATGTCTTTTAATCAACCTTTAATCTATTTGTGCAACTAACTACAGGTATGTGTATCTATCTGATAAATTTATAATTAGCTACATCGGATGAATGGATGGTACCTACTAGATAGATAGGATAGTAGACAGAGAGAAAATCGGCATTAATGCTTTTTGATAAACTTAATCTATTCTTGCAACTATCTATATGTATGTATCTATCCAATAAATGTATCACTACATTGGGTGAGTGGATGGTAACTAACAGATAAATAGAAGGTATAGAGACAGGTATACTGAAAATAAATACTGATGCCTTTTTAATCAACTTTTACTCTACTTTTTCAACTATATGTACCGGTATCTATCCAATAAATGTCACTACATCGAGTGAGTGGACGGTACCTACTAGGTAGATAGACAGTAGGTCAACAGACAAAATAAATACTGATGAATTTTAATTAAATTTTAATTTATTTTTGCAACTATATATATGTACCAATTTAATAAATTTATCACTACATCGGAAGAGAGGATGGTACCTACTAGACAGATGAAATGATAAGAGACGTAGAGAAAATAAATGTAATGCCTTTTAATCAACTTTAAATCTATTTTTGCAACTATCTATAGGTATCTATCTAATAAGTCTATCACTTCATCGGATGAGTGGATGGTACCTTCAAGCTAAGTAGACAGGTAGCCTGACAGACATGTAAAGAAAATTAGTATTGATGCCTTTTACTCATTTTTCAATCTATTTTTGCAACTGTCAATAAGTATCTAATAAATCAATAGCTACATCGGTTGAGTGGATGGTACCAAGTAAATTGATAGACAGGATAGAGAAAATAAATACTGATGCCTTTTAATCAACTTTTAATCTATTTTAACAACTATGTATATGTATCTGTTTCATAAATCTGTCACTACATCGAGTGAGTGGATGGTACACCCGGCAACAGTTCCGCCTGGGCCCCCCAGTAGCGAAATATAGTAGATGTGGCAGAAGTGTGCGTGTTTGTTCGTCTGTACATGCTCGAAAAATGTTCGGATCGTCAACTCTCTCACACCTTTGTGAACATGAATCGGCCTTTGAGTTCACTCCATAGATGGCGGTGTGTGGTTATGGGGGAGAGACGGGAGGTCAGGACGGTAGGTGGGTCGGAGTTGGGGGGGACGAACAGCTAGGTTGTTTGTATTGGACATGATAATAGTTTTCCCAGTCATTATTGTGGATCGTTTCAGGTTACTGACACTTTGTATTCCTAACAACAATAAAAAAAATGAAATATTGTTGCATTGCTACCCGTTACAATATATTCCACGATGATTGGATAGCCTCCATTACTTATTCCCCCCCCCTCTCTCTCTCTCTCAGGTCATTAAGTAATCAGTATATAGCATTATCAGCACAGATTAAAGAGGATTTGTCTTTTAATTAAAACTGCTGACAAAGACCGATTCACGTTCACAATGGAGTGAGAGAGTTGACGATCCGAACATTTTTCGAGTATGTACAAACGAACAAACACACACACTTCTGCCACATCTACTATAACTCGGTACTGGGGGGCCCAGGTGGAACTGTTGCCGGGTGTACCTAATAGACAGATCGACAGGTACGCAGACAGAGGTAGAAGAAAAAACTGTAATACCTTTTCGTCATCTTTTAATCTATTTTTGGAACTATCTATACGTAACTAACTAGTAAATCGGTCACTGCATCGGATGAGTGGATGGTACCTACTGGGTGGATAGATAGTAGGTAGACAGACAGGTAAAGAAAATAAATATTGATGCCTTTTATTGACCTTTTAACCCATTTATCCAACTATAAATATGTACAGTACACACACACACACACACACACACACACACACACACAGTGATATACATGCATATAGAAAGACACACACACACACACACACACACACACACACACACACACACACACACACAGTGATATACATGCATATAGAAACACACACACACACACAGTGATATGCATACATATAGAAACACACACACACACACACACACACACACACACACACACACACACACACACACAGTTCCCTCCCTCCATCCTATAGGCTCTCACCTGCCACCTCCATCGCTTTGCCATCCTTATCTCATTCCAGTAGGTGAGTTAGTCTTCCAGCAGCTGCCCAGCATGGCCCAACTCGCCTACTGCAGTTGTCCTCTCAGGTTGTTAGCTTTACTCTCTCTCTCTCCCTCTCTCTCTCTCTCTCTCTCTTGCCATCACTGCCTCACCCTTACACACACCAGCGTCAGCCTTAGTGCTATACAGCCAGTGTGCTATACAGCGTTAGTGCTATACAGCCAGTGTGCTATACAGCGTTAGTGCTATACAGCCAGTGTGCTATACAGCGTTAGTGCTATACAGCCAGTGTGCTATACAGCGTTAGTGCTATACAGCCAGTGTGCTATACAGCGTTAGTGCTATACAGCCAGTGTATGATTTGATGCTTAAGTGTTAACTATAGTGGCGGCGCGCCACTCTGACGTTGTTATTATCGTACCCTGCCAACATACCATTCAAAAGTGCGTTTGACTTCGTGTATGAGACGCATGTGATTCGTGTATAATATGTTCGTGTATAATAATATTCGTGTATAATATATTCGTGCATAATAATATGATTCGTGTATAATATGATACGAAATCGGACGCACTTTTGAATGGTAGGTTGCCAGGGTACGATAATGACAACCTCAGAGTCGTGCGCCGCGACTATAGTCCTTCCTTCTTTCTTATATTATTACTGTACTTTTAAGGAACGGTCCCTTTCTTACTCCCAGAACGGTCCTTGGTTTCTGACTGGCGTATAATTCAAGAACGGCCCTACTGACATCTCGCTGCCACAGCCTCTCACACCTCACAGCAAACTCTCTCTCTCTCTCTCTCTCTCTCTCTCTCTCTCTCTCTGTTTATCCTTCATACTTTTCTGAATGAAAGGAAGGCAATGATTGATTATGTGTGTGTGGATGAAAGGATGCGAAGATGTGTAAAGGATGCAAGAGCTTATAGAGGTTGGGGGAGTGGACTTTCCGACCACTACTTGGTGGTGGCCAGAATTAAGATTCAAGTAAGATGGAGGAATAGAAGAAGGGAAAGACGAGAGGAAGGAGTAGTTGCAAGGAGAGTGGAAAGGTTACAAGAAGATGAGAAAAAGGCAGAGTATAAGAGAGAAGTGGAGGAACGATTGGGCAAATATGAATTGGAGCAGATGGGAGACGTGGAAGGTGTGTGTAGGATATTTACAGAAGAAATATGTGCAGCATGTGATGTGGTGTGTGGAAGGAAGAGAAGACGGAGGGGGGTGCAAAGAACAGCGTGGTGGACTGAAGAGGTGAGACAGGCTGTGGCACAAAAGAAGAAAGCATACAATGAATGGATGAGAAATAGGGGCATGGAAGAAGTTGAGAGGCGGAAGAGAGAGTTATATGTAGAAAGAAAGAGAGAGGTGAAAAGATTAGTAAGAGAGAGTAAGAAGAGAGTGGATGAGGAATTTGGAAGGAATTTGAGTGTAAAGTGGAGGGACTGTAAGAAAATGTTCTGGAAAGAGGTGAAAAGAGTAAAACAGGGTGGAAGTGAAGTTAGCAGGGGAGTAAAAGATAAAAATGGTAGATTACTAGTGGAGAAGGGAGAAAAAGTGAGCAGATGGAGAGAACACTTTAAAGAATTGTTGAACATAGAGGATGGAAGTAATGCGAGTATAAGTGGCTGGGGAATGGCTGGGAGAAGGAGGGAGGTGAGAAGACAGGAAGAAATCAGCAGGATAGAAGTTGTGGAAGCAATGAAGAAAGTTAAA
>NC_137027.1:33231801-33241801 GCF_032717465.1 Coenobita brevimanus
CGCCCCTATGTCTACCTCTATCCAAACTTCCATATCTCTCTCTCTCTCTCTCTCCTTGTTACTCATTCTCCCTCCAAATTCTCTGCTGTTCTTCCCCCTTTCAGTTTTTCTTTCTCTCGTCTTTCTTCCTAGCATATACATTTTTATCTTTCTTCCTCCCACTTCTACATCTTTCTCCTCTTCCTCTTTCCGTCTCCTCTTCCTTCCCTCTCTCTCTCTCTCTCTCTCCCCAGTAATAAACTGACACAAGTAGATTTTTTTTTTTTTATAAATAACAGAACGGAGGAAGGAAAAACAAATGGGTAAAAAAAAAAAAAATCCATACACCAGATTACTGGTGTCCTCTGTTCATAAAATATCTGTAACAGTTAGACTTGAACAGTTGTGGGTTGAAATTTGGAGGAAAACAACTCTGGGGAAGCGAATTCCAGAGAGATGCAGTTCGGGGTATGAAAGAATTCTGATAGGCAGAAGTTCTGCAATATGGTTGAGTGACATTCCAGTCATGAGCGCTACCAGATGCCCGTGTAGCACGAGGGAAGGCATGGAGAGGTGGCACCATGGACGCAACTTCGTCTGAGCATTTGCCAAAAAAATATCTGTAAAATAATGCAAGGGAGGCAACATTCCTTCTTACTTGCAGGGGAGGTAGTTTATATGTAATGGCAGGGTTGTTAATGATTCTAACAGCTTTATTCTGAATTTTGTCTAGTTGTCTTAATGCAACCTCTCCACAACCATTCCACAAGGGTGAGCAATATTCAAGCTGAGAGCGCACATGACTCTTATAAATTATAGCTAACTGCTCATCGGCGAAGAAGTTACGGACTCTGTACAATAATCCAAGTTTCTTTGAGGCGGTTTTAGCAAGTGATCTGACATGAGAGGTCCAGCTGAGGGCACTAAGTGAGACACCAAGAATTTCAATACTTTTGGAGATGGGAATATTAGTAGCATTGAAGGTAATGTACGAATCTGGCAATATCTGTCTATTAGTAAACTGTATATATTTAGTTTTACTAGCATTAAAAGAGACAAGGTTGTTTTGTCCTCATTCACTGATTGTAGATAGATCTTGATTTATAGAGATGGCTGTACTGAGTTGAGAGGTAGAGATATTAGACTTTGTAAATGGATGTCTGAGTGTGAATGAACTATGTAGTGTTGAGTCATCTGCATATGAGTGAATGGGATTGTGAGTGACAGATAAGAGATCATTAATATGAACCAGAAATAGGGTTGGCGCCAGAACTGATCCCTGCGGCACGCCGGCGTGCGTTAATTGAGTGGAAATTCGAATATACATCATCTACTTTTACTCTTATTTTCCTGTCACTAAGATAAGAAGAAATCAAAGGAACAAAAGACGTTAGTCCATAGCAAGGGAGTTTGGACAGCAAGGAACGGTGCCATACTCTGTCGAAAGCTTTAGAGATATCAAGAGCTACTGCATGAGTTTCTCCAAAAAGATCAATTGATTGATGGATGGTATGAGTTAAGAGATTGAGTATGTCAATGGTGGATCTTTCGTGGCGAAAACCGTATTGTCTATCACTAATTAAGTTGTTGGATTCAAGATGTTTAACAATAAGCTTTTTAATTAAAGTTTCAAATACCTTACCAATAGAAGATGTGACAGCTATTGGTCTGTACTTGGAGAGGTCAGACGAACTTCCTTTCTTCGGAACTGGGTGGATATTGGCTTCTTTCCATGAATTTGGGAATAAAGAAGTACGTATGCATAGTCTGAATAATTTAGCTAGGACAGAGGCAAGTTCAGGGGAACACTTTTTCAAAACAATTGGCGGAATTCCATCTGGGCCTGGAGCTTTGTTGGTAGGTAAATAAGCCTACACGAATCACTCCTACCTCTGCTACTCTTCTTGATATAATTATAACTAATACTTTATCTATCTATTACCAGACGCCTTAATCCCGTAAGGGGTGGCCACAAACAAATCGCCTCCAAGTTGTGCTGTCCCCTGCCATTTCACTGCCCTGCTCCCAGCTCACACCCCGCTCTCTCATATACCTCTCCACTCCATCTCATCCTTGGTTACCCCCTCCCGCTCCCTCCTCCACCTCACTCACATACACTCTCCTCGTCAGTCTCTCACTCTCCATCCTCTCCACATGGGCCAAACCTTCCATGGCCTGAAATCCTATAGCAATGATGTACTGTGTTGCCACCTACTAAATGAAACCAATCAGTACTATTCTGGCCACTGACAATGTACATGAGCAGGTTGATATGTTACCCTCAGTGCTGACCTGAAGTTTGGACAAATGTGCCGCCCTTGTTACCAGAGAAATACCATGTCCTGCTGCCCCTGGCATTACCCATGACATGTCCTGCCCCTTGCATTACCCATGACATGTCCTGCCCCTTGTAATACCCATGACATGTCCTGCCCCTTGCATTACTCATGACATTCGGTAAATAATACAAACACGGCATCACACACGCAGCCAATTAAAACTAAACAGACTCAACATATCATTACAAGAACATTACAAGGAATTAAAGAAAAGAGCCAAATTACTCATTAATCCAGCTAAAAACCAATATCATCACAACGAACTCTCAAACTCCAGAGGTAATACTTGTGCAACATGGACGATACTCCAAGACATAATACCCAACAATAAAAACTCCAACAATGGCTTTTTTGATGATGCACAAAGTAAAGCTGAAGAATTTATTAAGTTTCTCGCAAACGTAGGTAAAAGAACTTTTGAAAATACCCAGGTGTCCTTATAAACAAATAACACCATAAATCCTGCATCTGCCAGACCTGTCACTGGTAATGGCACAGGCAGCAGGACACAATTCCCACCAGACACTGTTGATGTTAACACTGTAATATTAACAATTAAACATTTACAAAATACTAACTCTTATGGCTCAGACAATATTTCACTTCGTTTTATTAAGGCTTTCCTCTTCATAGTCGCAGTTTATTTGACCCATGTAATAAGTTCTTCAGTTGTAAAGGTTGTATTTCCTAATGCTTGGAAGAATGCTATAGTCACGCCTTTATATAAAAATGGGCACACTCAGGTCGTAAGCAGTTACCCACCAATTTCACTGCTACCTGTTTTTTGTAATATTATTGAAAAAATCGTTTCAACTCAGCTAATAACAGTTCTCGAGTCAACTAAACTTCTTTCACAAACCCAACATAGTTTCCGTGCTAAGCTATCCACAAATACAGCACTCACAGTTATCATTGATAATATGTACCATAACATGGATAATAAACACATATCACTTTTAACCCTCTGTCATCTATCAAAAGCTATCGATAGTGTTAGCCATTCCATTCTTCTCAATAAATTCAATAAAGACAATGTTAATACCTTCTGGTCTGACAGCTGCCTTAACAACACACAGTCTGTTCGCATCCAAAACATCAAATCCTCCAAATCAAATGTCACTAATGGGGTACCCCAAGGCTCAATTCTTGGCCCTATACTATTCAATATATATGTGAACGATCTCTCAGCAAATCTTACCGACTGTGTGTTAGTGCAATATGCTGATGACACTCAGTTTCTTCACAGTGGCAAACTAGATTCTCTCCAGGATATATTGCACAAAGCAGAGCAAACCTTGAATATGGCCAGGGAATATTTTCTTAAAGACGGTCTTCTTCTAAATACCACTAAAACACAATGCATGTTTTTAGGTGCAGGCCAATGATCTCACTAATACCACCTAACACTACTGCTGGATTTGGCGACACAGCAGTTCAACCCAGCACTTATGTACAAAACTTAGGTATATATATGGATTGCCACATGACCTTTGATAAGCACGTAAGTGAACTTAACAAAAAAGTACTGGGCACATTAATATATATTAACAGGATAAAAGATGTCTTAGACAAAGACACTCGACATATCATAATGCAGGCACTGACCCTAAGTATGCTAAACTACGGCAGTGTAATATGTGGCACTGCAGGCACTGGCCCTAAGTATACTACGGCAGTGTAATATGTGGCACTGCAGGCACTGGCACTAAGTATACTACGGCAGTGTAATATGTGGCACTGCAGGCACTGGCACTAAGTATAATACGGCAGTGTAATATGTGGCACTGCAGGCACTGGCACTAAGTATACTACGGCAGTGTAATATGTGGCACTACAGGCACTGGCACTAAGTATACTACGGCAGTGTAATATGTGGCACTGCAGGCACTGGCACTAAGTATACTACGGCAGTGTAATATGTGGCACTGCAGGCACTGGCACTAAGTATACTACGGCAGTGTAATATGTGGCACTGCAGGCACTGGCACTAAGTATACTACGGCAGTGTAATATGTGGC
Organism: Coenobita brevimanus; assembly: GCF_032717465.1. Lineage (NCBI taxonomy): Eukaryota > Metazoa > Arthropoda > Malacostraca > Decapoda > Coenobitidae > Coenobita > Coenobita brevimanus. The sequence goes on from NC_137027.1 coordinate 33,236,138, forward strand.
ACTGCAGGCACTGGCCCTAAGTATACTACGGCAGTGTAATATGTGGCACTGCAGGCACTGGCCCTGAGTATACTACGGCAGTGTAATATGTGGCACTGCAGGCACTGGCACTAAGTATACTACGGCAGTGTAATATGTGGCACTGCAGGCACTGGCACTAAGTATGCTAAACTACGGCAGTGTAATATGTGGCACTGCAGGCACTGGCCCTTAGTATACTACGGCAGTGTAATATGTGGCACTGCAGGCACTGGCCCTTAGTATACTACGGCAGTGTAATATGTGGCACTGCAGGCACTGGCCCTGAGTATACTACGGCAGTGTAATATGTGGCACTGCAGGCACTGGCCCTGAGTATACTACGGCAGTGTAATATGTGGCACTGCAGGCACTGGCACTAAGTATAATACGGCAGTGTAATATGTGCACTGCAGGCACTGGCCCTTAGTATACTACGGCAGTGTAATATGTGGCACTGCAGGCACTGGCCCTTAGTATACTACGGCAGTGTAATATGTGGCACTGCAGGCATTGGCCCTTAGTATACTACGGCAGTGTAATATGTGGCACTGCAGGAACTGGCCCTTAGTATACTACGGCAGTGTAATATGTGGCACTGCAGGCACTGGCACTAAGTATACTACGGCAGTGTAATATGTGGCACTGCAGGCACTGGCACTAAGTATACTACGGCAGTGTAGTATGTGGCACTGCAGGCACTGGCACTAAGTATACTACGGCAGTGTAATATGTGGCACTGCAGGCACTGGCACTAAGTATACTACGGCAGTGTAATATGTGGCACTGCAGGCACTGGCCCTGAGTATACTACGGCAGTGTAATATGTGGCACTGCAGGCACTGGCACTAAGTATACTACGGCAGTGTAATATGTGGCACTGCAGGCACTGGCACTAAGTATACTACGGCAGTGTAATATGTGGCACTGCAGGCACTGGCACTAAGTATACTACGGCAGTGTAATATGTGGCACTGCAGGCACTGGCACTAAGTATACTACGGCAGTGTAATATGTGGCACTGCAGGCACTGGCACTAAGTATAATACGGCAGTGTAATATGTGGCATTGCAGGACATATCAACTTTCACGTGTACAGAAACTACAAAATTTTGCCGCTAAAGTTGTTGATGGAAAAGCCAGGAAGTGTGACCATGTACTGTACCCTGTACTGTACTGTACCATGTCACTGCAGTGTTAAAGGACCTGACATGGCTAAACACCCAAAACAAGATAAAGTTGGACACAGCTGTCAGTCGTCAAATATCCAGCTAATTTCTACCCTGACTGTCTCCTGTCTTTGCCATCGGTACACAATATGACACAAAGTATTACCAAAAAAAAAATAATAATAATAATAATAATAATCTGTACGTTGCTAAGGTTAATACGGACTCAGGTGCAAGATCCTTAGCAGTAACAGGGCCAAAGATATGCAACCACCTGCCACAAAATGTCAAGGAATTACACAGTTTATACACTTTCACAATTAGCCTTACCAGTCACTTACTAAACACCCTTCAATAATCTTACTGTATAACGCTAAACAATAATAAACTAGTAAAATATGAGGCAAAAATATGATGTAGTAATTACCAAACACAACAATTTAAAACAGAAAATGTAATGACAGTATATTGATAGTTGTACATTTATATACCTTAGTATTATACTCCCAAACACTTATACATCTACAGTGTACAGTATAATCTTCACGTCTATACTTTGTACTGTTATTATACTGTATACATGAATTATATTGTTATATGAATAACCACTGTTTGTGGAAATGAACATTATTATTATTATTATTATTATTGTTGTTGTTGTTGTTGTTGTTATACCCCTCCCTCCCTCTTCCCTCCCTGCCTCCTGCCTGGCCTCACAGCTGCCAGCCAATCAGAGGGCGGCTGGTGCTAAGGGCAGAGGGAGGCGGACGCTGATTGGCTGAGCCAGTGTAAACACAGCCGCGGCAGCCATATTGCTCCGCCTACTTCCTCTTTACTATTTTCCTTTTTCTCACTCTTTATCACCCTTTCTATCTACCCGCTTGTGTCTGTTTATCTATTTGGATCTATTTTGAGTGTCTATTGGTGAGTTGAGGCGTTTGGGGAAGGGATAGATGGGATAATGGTTGAAAATATGTGGGGATTGTTCCAGCCCAGCGTTTGGCAACACTGTGGTGAAGCCCCGCGTTGCTGAGAGAGAGAGAGAGAGAGAGAGAGAGGCGAAAACGCTAGAATGTGGGGAAGGAATGAGAGTGTGTGGCGTGAAAGTGAGAGTGAGCTAAATATTAACTCTTTCTATCCTACGACCCTCCTCTCTCTCTCTCTCTCTCTCTCTCTCTCTAATATCAGTGGGAGTGGGGAAAATGAGAGGTAAAGGAAGATACAAAAAACTGAAAGAAACCCAGTACCGACAGAGAGAGAGAGAGAGAGAGAGACAGACAGACAGACAGACAGACAGAGACAGACAGACAGACAGACAGAAACAAAAACAGCAAATTAAAGAAAGAAAACTCTAAACGTCACAGGATTTAAGCCATTCAAATCTACGTTACAATTGCTAATCACACAAGTCAGTCTCGTTAAAGGGTACATTCTGTGGTCGTTAATATTCGTTTATAATTAACCGCGCTTCGCTGTGCCCATCACCACCACTTTTCTTCGCTGTCTGGTAATACTCCTTTCACCTAAGAGAGAGAGAGAGAGAGAGACTATGACTTTCCATAGGTTTCACTGCACTTCTTCGTGACTAGCATCATTTTGTGTTAATCTGCTAATACTCCTTTCACCTTAACTTGGCTCAGAAAGACAAGACTAAGACTTTCCATAGTTTTCACTGCACTTCTTCGTGACTAGCATCATGTAGTGTTAATCTGGTATACTCCTTTCACCTTAACTTGGCCCAGAATTTCGTCTTTTTGCAGTTTATTTCACGTAACTCACTGGCAAATACTAATCTTCTCTATCCTTTCCACAGCACTTCTTCGTGACTAGCATCATCATCTAGTGTTAATGGATCCTTACAACTCAACATTCAAGAGGAAGAAGATGAAAAATAAGAGGAGGAGGAGGAGGAGGAGGAGGAATAAGAAAAGAAGAAGAGAAGAAGATGAAGATGATGAAGAGTAAGAAAAGGGAGGAGAAGCAAAAGAGGAAGAAAAAAAAGAAGAGAGAGAAGAAGACGAAGAGGAGGAGGAGGAGGAGGAGGAGAAAGAAGAAGAAAAAGAAGGGGAAGAAGAAGAAAAAAAGGAAGAAGAAAAAAAAGGAAGAAGAAAAAGTAGAGGAAGAAGAAGAGAAAGAAGAGGAAAAGAAGGAGACGAAGACAAAGAAGAGGAAGAAGAAAAGAAGAGAAAGGAGAAGACGAAGAAAAGAAAGGGAGGAGGAAGAAGAAAAAGAAGAGGAAGAAGAGGAAGGGCAAGAGGCCAAAGAAGACAGAGTCGTCATCTTGGGCCATATATTTCCTTACGTTCAAAGACTCTCTCCTAAGAAAAATACAATCGTCAGAAGCAACAAATACTAAATAAAATAAATAAAACTACAGGACCCGAAAAGAAAGGATTACCATATATACAAAAAGGATTGGTAAAAATAAATAATCCACAGGTATGAAAATAAAACAAAGAAAAAAGGCAGGTAATAATGCCAGGTGAATTTGCCACACCAGGTGACACACCCACACACACACACACACACCCCCCCACACACACACCCATACAGACACACACACACACACACACACACACACACACACACACACATCAACGCTCCTGCACTACTCATATATATGGTTAATTAGGCAGCCGAAACTCTAAACAAACAAAATTATACGAATAATATTTAAAATAACGTCAAATATTCACATCATCATCATCAGCCAATCCTACATTGCCCCATGAGGAGCGTAGGAGCCCGGGGCTAGGCAAGTTGATCCTGACATTTAAGATGAGAGTGACCAGCCTCACTCATCCCTGAGTGGGAATACATGAGCAATAAACCCCAACCATCCCTTGGATATAAACCTTCACCGGCTCAATCCGATTGGAGAGCCGTAATTACCCACTAAACCACCAGGTGTCCTAATTTGGTTATATGGTTACCACCCAGCGTAGTAAATGGTTTCCTGGTGTACAGGAAACCATTTGGCTTGTCACTCAGTGTAGTCACATAATAAAAACAACAAAATCACCAACTCGAAATTTAACCGTTATCCCAGACACCCCTTGGAGGATTCGTAATATCCCTTCCTCGGCGATTTATTTTTCCTGCTACACCTTAATATCCTCTAATATGGTGTAAATACAAACTACGACTGTATTAAAAAATATAAATAACGTCACAGAGGACAGCAAGGTGTAATATGCAAAATAAATGGCTCAGGAAAAGATGCTAAGAATCCTTCCATTTCAACGAGATAACGGCTTAATTTTCAACCCCTACTTGGCAGGCTTCGTAACACCTCTTCCTCAGCGATTTATTGTGCACATTACACCTTAATATTCTATAGTGTGTTACTGAGGCAACTGTGCCGAGATTTAAATTTAAGCCGTAATCTCTCATATAGAAGATATCGTAACATTTCCTTCTCGGCGAACTATTTTGCACACTCAGCCTTAATATCCTCTTGTGTGCGATTGATGCAAACTATGGCGGTATTAGCAAAGTATAAATATCATACAAGCCAACAGAAAGGCCTAATTTGAAAATGAATCGCTAAGGAAAAAGTGATGCGAAGCCCACCATTCCAGCGATATTACGGATTAATTTTCAACTAACATTGATCGTTCCGTAACACTTCTTCTTCTTCAGCGATTTATTTTGCACCATACACATTAATATTCTCTTCTATGTTACTCTGACTTGCAATTGTGCCGACATTAATACTTCAGCCGTAATCTCTCATATATGCCTTGGAGATTCCGTAGCGTCTCTTCCTCGGCGATTACTTGCCGCATATACCATAAAATCCTCCAGTATGTTATAAATGGAATGTACGTCGATTTTAAAAAGTGACAGATTACATGAAAATCAATATTAATGTGTAATATGCAAAATAAACTGCCGAGGAAGAGGCACTACGAAATCTCCATATTAAGGATGTTTTTAAAACTTGGCGCCAAGCCTGAAGCGACAGCCTCTTGCTTTTGTGTTAATTTTATGGCTGGTGTGTGTGCTGCATCGCTTATCTCTGGGATATGAGCCTTATTACCAGCATCATAGAGCTGCCTTACACTGGCATCCACTAGCAGGTTTCGTAGCACCTTTACCTAAGCCATTTATCCCGTACATTACACATTAACATTCTCCTGTAGGCCATTTGTAGCGATTTAATACCGACATGGTTTTCATAATAACATGGAAAATAATACTGAGGTGTAATGTGCAAAATAAATCGCTAAGGAAGAGGAGTTTTGAAATATCCAGCCTCTCAGAATCTGACCCTTAACCGTCTCAATCCGGTGACATAATGTATTCTTGTGAGTCGAAAATAAATCGGCGGGTTGAAAGGGTTAAGGGATTACACTAGCACGTACTGTACTGGGCATTTTCGTTTTCATGTGTCATTTTCAAATCCCGCGCGTGTTTTCTGCTTGGCTTTGGAGATTTCGTTTCATCTTCGCCAATTTATCGTGCACGTTGGACC
>NC_137027.1:33244301-33265746 GCF_032717465.1 Coenobita brevimanus
GAGTAGTAGAAGTTGAAGCAGAAGCAGTAGAAGTAGATGTAGAAGTGGAGGAAGTAAAGTAGCAAGAGAAAATCAAGAGAAAGGAAGCAGAATTAGACAAAGAAGCCAATGACATGCAAGTGGAATGTCAAGAAGCAAAACATTACAAGTAGCAAGAAAAGTACAAGTAGAAAAAGTACAAGTGAAAGCAGGAGAAAAATAGACAAAGAAAAAGTATTAGTAGAAGCAGAAGTAGAAGCAGTAGATGATGTAGAAGCAGAAGCAGAAGTTGAAGATGTAGAAGCAGAAGCAGTAGAAGTAGAGGTAGAAGTAAAAGTAGACGGCACAGAAGAAGCAGAAGTAGAAGAAGCGGTAGAAGTGAAAGTAGACGCGGAAGAATTAAAGTAGCCAGAGAAAGTAAAGGAAAAGGAAGCAGATTTAGAGCAGACGTGGAATATCAAGAGGCAGGAAATGAGCAGAAGTAGAAGTAGAACAAGAAATGACAGCAGAAAAGTAGAAAAAGTAGAAGTCAAAGCAGACAATAGAAAAGGTAAAAGTAGTAGAAGCAGAAGTAGAAGCAGAAGTAGATAATGTAGAAGCAGAGGCAGAAACAGTAGAAGTAGTAGATAATGTAGAAGCAGAAGTAGATAATGTAGAAGCAGAAGTAGATAATGTAGAAGTAGATAATGTAGAAGCAGAAGCAGTAGAAGTAGTAGAAGCCGAAGTAGATAATGTAGAAGCAGAAGTAGAAGCAGTAGAAGCAGACGTAGATAATGTAGAAGCAGAAGTAGAAGCAGTAGAAGCAGAAGTAGATAATGTAGAAGCAGAAGTAGATAATGTAGAACCAGAGGCAGAAACAGTAGAAGTAGTAGATAATGTAGAAGCAGAAGTAGATAATGTAGAAGCAGAAGTAGATAATGTAGAAGCAGAAGTAGATAATGTAGAAGCAGAAGTAGTAGAAGCCGAAGTAGATAATGTAGAAGCAGAGGCAGAAGTAGTAGAAGTAGTAGATAATGAAGAAGCAGAAGTAGAAGCAGTAGAAGCAGAAGTAGATAATGTAGAAGCAGAAGAAGAAGCAGTAGAAGTAGATAATGTAGAAGCAGAAACAGTAGAAGTAGTAGAAGCAGAAGTAGATAATGTAGAAGCAGAAGTAGAAGCAGTAGAAGCAGAAGTAGATAATGTAGAAGCAGAAGTAGAAGCAGTAGAAGTAGTAGATAATGTAGAAGCAGAAGTAGAAGCAGAAGTAGATAATGTAGAAGCAGAAGTAGATAATGTAGAAGCAGAAGTAGATAATGTAGAAGCAGAAGTAGATAATGTAGAAGCAGAAGTAGATAATGTAGAAGCAGAAGCAGTAGAAGCAGAAGTAGATAATGTAGAAGCAGAAGTAGATAATGTAGAAGCAGAAGCAGAAGTAGATAATGTAGAAGCAGAAGCAGTAGAAGCAGAAGTAGATAATGTAGAAGCAGAAGCAGTAGTAGTAGATAATGTAGAAGAGAAGTAGAAACAGTAGAAGCAGAAGTAGATAATGTAGAAGCAGAAGTAGAAGCAGTAGAAGCAGGAGTAGATAATGTAGAAGCAGAAGTAGAAGCAGTAGAAGCAGGAGTAGATAATGTAGAAGCAGAAGTAGAAGCAGTAGAAGCAGGAGTAGATAATGTAGAAGCAGAAGTAGATAATGTAGAAGCAGAAGTAGAAGCAGAAGTAGATAATGTAGAAGCAGAAGCAGTAGAAGCAGAAGTAGATAATGTAGAAGCAGAAGCAGAAGCAGTAGATAATGTAGAAGCAGAAGCAGTAGAAGCAGAAGTAGATAATGTAGAAGCAGAAGCAGAAGCAGTAGAAGCAGAAGTAGATAATGTAGAAGCAGAAGTAGAAGCAGTAGAAGCAGAAGTAGATAATGTAGAAGCAGAAGTAGAAGCAGTAGAAGCAGAAGTAGATAATGTAGAAGCAGAAGTAGAAGCAGTAGAAGTAGTAGATAATGTAGAAGCAGAAGTTGAAGCAGTAGAAGCAGAAGCAGTAGAAGCAGAAGTAGATAATGTAGAAGCAGAAGCAGAAGCAGTAGATAATGTAGAAGCAGAAGCAGTAGAAGCAGAAGTAGATAATGTAGAAGCAGAAGTAGAAGCAGTAGAAGTAGTAGATAATGTAGAAGCAGAAGTAGAAGCAGTAGAAGCAGAAGTAGATAATGTAGAAGCAGAAGTAGAAGCAGTAGAAGCAGAAGTAGATAATGTAGAAGCAGAAGCAGAAGTAGATAATGTAGAAGCAGAAGCAGAAGCAGAAGTAGATAATGTAGAAGCAGAAGTAGAAGCAGTAGAAGTAGTAGATAATGTAGAAGCAGAAGTAGAAGCGGTAGAAACAGAAGTAGATAATGTAGAAGCAGAAGCAGAAGCACTAGAAGCAGGAGTAGATAATGTAGAAGCAGAAGCAGTAGAAGCAGAAGTAGATAATGTAGAAGCAGTAGAAGCAGTAGATAATGTAGAAGCAGAAGCAGTAGAAGCAGAAGTAGATAATGTAGAAGCAGTAGAAGCAGAAGTAGATAATGTAGAAGCAGAAGCAGTAGAAGCAGAAGTAGATAATGTAGAAGCAGAAGCAGAAGTAGATAATGTAGAAGCAGAAGCAGAAGTAGATAATGTAGAAGCAGAAGCAGAAGTAGATAATGTAGAAGCAGAGGCAGAAGAGGAAGAAGCAGAAGCAAAAATAAAAGCTAAGAGTGAAGCAGCAGTAGATATTGACGTAGACGTAACAGATGTTAAAGAATCAAAGGCAGACAAATTAGTAGTGCAATAATAAGTAGATCTATCGATCTATCTATCTATTGCCAGACCCCTTAATCCCGTAAGGGGTGGCCACAAACAAATCGCCTCCATGTCACCCTGTCCCCCACCATTTCACTGCCCTGCTCCCAGCTCACACCTCCCTCTCTCACATAACGCTCCACTCCATCCCTCCATCTCATCCTTGGCCTCCCCCTCCCTCTTCCCCCCTCCACCTCACTCACATACACTCTCCTCGTCAGTCTCTCATTCTCCATCCTCTCCACATGGCCAAACCACCTCAGTGTGTTTCTCCTAACGCTTCCTATCACATCCACATCCACACTACAACGCTCCTTCACACTCTCCTCGTCAGTCTCTCACTCTCCATCCTCTCCACATGGCCAAACCACCTCAGTATGTTTCTCCTAACGCTTCCTATCACATCCACATCCACACCACAACGCTCCTTCACACTCTCCTCGTCAGTCTCTCACTCTCCATCCTCTCCACATGGCCAAACCACCTCAGTGAGTTTCTCCTAACGCTTCCTATCACATCCACATCCACACCACAACGCTCCTTCAGTGTAACAAGAGTAGTAGACGTTGGAGTAAGGAGGAGGAGGAGGAGGAGGAGGAGGAAAGAAACGAAAAGAAAGAAGAGGAAGGGAGAGAGAAATAATCAGAACTAAAAACGAAGAAGGGAGAAAGGAGAAAGAAAGGAGAAAAAAGAAGAAAAAGAAAGGAGAAAGGAGAAGAGTGAAGAGAGGAAGTAGACAGGCGAAGAAAGAAAAGAAAGAAGAAAGTAAGAAAGAAGAAAGTAAGAAAGAAGAAAGTAAGAAAGAAGAAAGTAAGAAAGAAGAAAGAAGAAAGTAAGAAAGAAGAAAGTAAGAAAGTAAGAAAGAAGAAAGTAAGAAAGAAGAAAGTAAGAAAGTAAGAAAGAAGAAAGTAAGAAAGTAAGAAAGAAGAAAGTAAGAAAGAAGAAAGTAAGAAAGAAGAAAGTAAGAAAGTAAGAAAGCAAGAAAGAAGAAAGTAAGAAAGAAGAAAGCAAGAAAGTAAGAAAGAAGAAAGTAAGAAAGTAAGAAAGTAAGAAAGAAGAAAGTAAGAAAGAAGAAAGTAAGAAAGTAAGAAAGAAGAAAGTAAGAAAGAAGAAAGTAAGAAAGTAAGAAAGTAAGAAAGAAGAAAGTAAGAAAGTAAGAAAGTAAGAAAGTAAGAAAGAAGAAAGTAAGAAAGAAGAAAGAAGAAAGTAAGAAAGAAGAAAGTAAGAAAGAAGAAAGTAAGAAAGAAGAAAGTAAGAAAGAAGAAAGTAAGAAAGAAGAAAGTAAGAAAGTAAGAAAGAAGAAAGTAAGAAAGAAGAAAGAAGAAAGTAAGAAAGAAGAAAGTAAGAAAGAAGAAAGTAAGAAAGTAAGAAAGTAAGAAAGAAGAAAGTAAGAAAGTAAGAAAGAAGAAAGTAAGAAAGAAGAAAGCAAGAAAGTAAGAAAGAAGAAAGTAAGAAAGAAGAAAGTAAGAAAGTAAGAAAGAAGAAAGTAAGAAAGAAGAAAGTTAGAAAGTAAGAAAGTAAGAAAGAAGAAAGTAAGAAAGTAAGACAGAAGAAAGTAAGAAAGTAAGAAAGAAGAAAGTAAGAAAGAAGAAAGTAAGAAAGAAGAAAGTAAGAAAGAAGAAAGTAAGAAAGAAGAAAGTAAGAAAGTAAGAAAGTAAGAAAGAAGAAATTAAGAAAGTAAGAAAGAAGAAAGTAAGAAAGATGAAAGTAAGAAAGAAGAAAGTAAGAAAGTAAGAAAGAAGAAAGTAAGAAAGTAAGAAAGAAGAAAGTAAGAAAGAAGAAAGAAGAAAGTAAGAAAGTAAGAAAGAAGAAAGTAAGAAAGTAAGAAAGAAGAAAGTAAGAAAGAAGAAAGTAAGAAAGAAGAAAGTAAGAAAGAAGAAAGAAGAAAGTAAGAAAGAAGAAAGTAAGAAAGTAAGAAAGAAGAAAGTAAGAAAGAAGAAAGTAAGAAAGAAGAAAGTAAGAAAGTAAGAAAGAAGAAAGTAAGAAAGAAGAAAGTAAGAAAGAAGTAAGAAAGAAGAAAGTAAGAAAGAAGAAAGAAGAAAGTAAGAAAGAAGTAAGAAAGAAGAAAGTAAGAAAGAAGAAAGTAAGAAAGAAGAAAGTAAGAAAGTACGAAAGAAGAAAGTAAGAAAGAAGAAAGTAAGAAAGTAAGAAAGATGAAAGTAACAATGAAGAAAGAAGAAAGTAAGAAAGAAGAAAGTAAGAATGAAGAAAGTAAGAAGGAAGAAAGAAGATAGTAAGAAAGAAGAATGTAAGAAAGAAGAAAGTAAGAAAGAAGAAAGTAAGAAAGAAGAAAGTAAGAAAGAAGAATGTAAGAAAGAAGAATGTAAGAAAGAAGAAAGTAAGAAAGTAAGAAAGAAGAATGTAAGAAAGAAGAAAGTAAGAAAGTAAGAAAGAAGAAAGTAAGAAAGTAAGAAAGAAGAAAGTAAGAAAGAAAAAAGTAAGAAAGAAGAAAGTTGTACCCCCTCCACAATATGTCTACCCCCGATGTATATATGTCCCCCCCCAATGCATACATGCCCCCACTAATCTTGCTAGGTCAGCACCCTTTCCCACGCCTGAAGACGGCGTTATTGCATCAGTTCATATCAGACAGCCGACACGGGCAGACTATTTTACTGTGAGCTTGTAATAAACTCCTTATCTAGCTGTTTGTACACGGAGTTTCTATCACCAAAGTATTGCAAGTTACATCTGGTAGCAGCGGTGTTTCGAACCATCACATTCTGACCGCCTCCTTGGATTTTTGGTGATACAACAAGATACACGACGACTCACATCTGCCAGCCTCGACCCTCCTCCGTGCCTCTATACCTTGGCTGTGCTTTTCGAGTGTACCATTTTTCTCACCAGTGCTCACCTCTCCAACAACCGCACCCATACGCCTTGTTCCTGACCGCACGTGTCGCCGTCGCCGACCTACGCACCTGTTGCACCTGTTCCCAGCACCTGTTCCAGACTCATCATAGCTCCTGCCCCCACGGTGCCACTTATCACTGTCTGCCCGCTGCCTGCCCACCACCATTCTCTGCATTTGCAACTCACCAGCTCTACACCTGCCTTGCGCCGACATCTGCCTCACCACCCACCACCGGCCTCCGCCGTCGCCCGCATCTGGTCTGCATTACGGAGTCTCCTAAGACCGCCCCTCCCTGCCGGTGATTCATCGCGGCGTCTCTTCTCCTCTCCGCCCAGCTGTCTCCACCGCCGCCCCGCCCCGCCCCGCCCCGTCGCCCCGCCCCGCCCAGTCGCCCCGCCCCGCCACAGCCCAGCTACGCCCAGCCACCCTGCACGTCATACATCTCGACACTCCCGTTTCTACTGTGTAACTATACTGTAGTATATCTTTCCTTTCTCTAGAGATTATCCTCGTTTTTCTCTACAGAATGGTTATTGTAAATATTCCATCTCATTTCCATAACCCCGTTTTCATCTTCACCTACGTTATTTATTATCCATCTCATCCTTCGCATTTTATTTAAACCATTCATCCCCGCACCTTCATTCATATTTTCACACCTAGTGTATTCCATTCTCTCATTGTTATTTATACATTTCCACCTACGTATCCATCTTCATCCTTTCATCTTCCATTGCCGCATTAAATGTCATACTTTCCACGTCAACCGCTTACCACCAGCCCTCTCGACCCGGAAACATCACCTGCTCATACCCCGTCTGCCGACTCTAACACAATCACTCATTTACGAAGTGGCAAAGAGTACCACCGCCCTGTATCTGAGACTCCCGTTTCACTTCCCGCAAAATCACTTACTACCCGTCCTACCCTCGTAAATCCAGATACCTCCTCCTCTACTCCTGCCTCTACACTCCCTTCTTCTTCCTCTACTCCTGTCCCTGTCGTTCCCTCTCCTGCCTCCCTTCATACCCCGTCTTGCTCGCCCTTAACTGCCACTACCTTCTCTCTCTCCCACCGCTCGCTGGTGCAGTGGTAACGTTCCCGCTTGCCAACTGGTGGACGGGAGTTCGCGCCTCGCTCAGGTTGCGAAAAGTTTCACTGACGAAGTGGGTGGTTACTGTCCCCCTTGAGCAAGGGGACGGGTGTGTGCGTGTGTGAAGGTCACAGCCTTGCCCTTAGATCGGACTATATGAGCTTTCAGCTCCCTTCCGGGAGGGTAAAAGCTGACGATCACGACCATCAAGTGATCCTGACCGACCCGGTGAATTACACCTCTCCTGCCGCCACTTCTGCACTTCCAGCCATGGCCAACCCTCCACAGTCTATCTATCTCGACGATGCCAATCGTCCCAAATTTACCGGCCAGGACCCAACTTGGTCTGTCTATGATTTCCTCAGAGAAGTCGAAACTGAAATAAACAATAGACAAATTACCGAGGAATCGCTCAAAGTAGCTTACCTCCTCGGTCGCTTGCACCACGGTAAATCAGACATCGGATCCACGATCCGTGCAGGACATTTCGATAGCATTCGTACCTTTGCTGATTTTCGCACGGAACTCATCAGCCTTTGTTGCCAACATTCAAATACCGCGTCTCTCATGGGATTCATTAATCTCCTAAACCAACTAGATGAGGACTTGCGCATCCCAGCGCAATATGCCAAGCTCCGCGAAGCTGCTGCCGCCATGAAAGCAACTAGTAGCGAGATGCTCCAATTACTGGTAGGCACGAAATGGTTAGAAGACAAGAATGGCGTTCCAATGCTTTCACTCACCAACTTTGCTGACTTAATTGGTTACCTCAGATTCCTTCACTGGCTTACTCCTAAACAGCGAGAGCTCGCCTTAGAAATCGGTTTCAATCCAGGAGATAAAATTATTCAGGTCACTAAAGCCATTCATGAAAGAACAGGTTCAAACTACACGCGTCAGGGCACCACCCAACCCTTGGCCTCCTCAGTCTGTCACACCTCCACTACCCCAGACCAATCTCGCTCCCGTCCCACCATACGCGGCAAACCTGCCACACATCGCTCTCCTACCGCAGGTCGTGATCAATCTAGCGCCCGACGGAACAGACAATCTTCGATTCTTTGCTGGTACTGTGGTCATCCTGGACATCGAGCATCCAGTTGCGACCGTACATACAGACGTCCTCACTCCCAAACCAGACAGCGTACACCTTCCCACTCACGTCGTCCACACTGCAAATACCACAAATCAAGCACGACTCACACCACTGAGGAATGTCGTTACCTCAACCGCCCACAGTCGGGGGAAGCGCCGCGCCCGTATCAGACCAATATCACGTAGAACCAGAAACCCAACTCCCCATCCGCCATGTAGGTCCCATAACATCCTCGGGTTTAGTCATTCTCGGAAGCAGTCATGACATACCAACGTCATTCTTCTTGGACACAGGATCTATAGTAAATCTCATCTCCGAAAATTCCTTACAAATTATTCATCGCCATCACAGCCACGTCAGTTTCCTAGAACCACCAGACATTCGCCTATGTGGTGTTAACGGCTCAGAGTTTAAGGTTAAGGGAAGAGTCACCCTTGAAGTCAAACTCCACAGCGATTTGCCCCCTATCCTCATTGAATTTCATGTCACTAATGACTTGCAGTATCCCGCAGATGCCCTTATTGGTTTCTCCACCATGGCACAACATTCCATTGCATTATTACCTGCTTGTGGTAGTATAGACATTTCTGGATTCCCGGTTTACACTATGGAATGTCCCCGTCCTGTTCTTATGATCAAATCAGTCCTTCAATTACCTCTGTCCCTATCACTACCAAAAAGTCCAACCCAGCCCAAACCACCACTATCATCATCTGAGAATACAGAGATCATTTCTTTACTGACTGCGAGCAAGGACATAAATTCCTCAATGTTTCCTGATACATCATCTCAGCCCTCGAACATGGCTCTTACATCCTCTCCCGACAACACTATCACTGACTCAGACATGTTTCAGTTACCTACCTCACACAGTCTGAATGATCTTCTCCAACACGCAGAGACGAAACGTGCAGTAACGAATACGTGCACAATTTTGTTACCGCATGAGTTCACCAAAGTCTCTGTTTGTGTTGCCGGTGCGAAAGAAGGAGTGGATGTACTAACCCTACCTGAGACGTGTTGTGTGAATGGCTTGACTTATGAGTCAGCGTGGTGTACAGTCTTAGAGGACAGTTTATGCTACCTGTGCTTGCTCAATGTCACAAATGCTCCACTAAAACTTAAAAGTGGTGTAAAGATTGGAGACTTCCTAGTATACCCAGCAGCTGTAAAGGTGTGCCAGGATTCCTCAATTCCTACTATTCAGACTGATGATACGCCAATCGGTGTATGTACTATTAACTCTACGGGATCTGCACCGACGCATTCACCCGATATGCTCTCACATCTCACTTGCACAGATTTCCCAGAAAATACGCCTCAACTCCTCGACCTTCTGACCTCGTACAGAAACATGGTTGCCTTACCCGGTGAACCGATGGGTAGAACAGACCTTGTCAAACATACGATTGAACTACTCCCAGGAACTCAGCCAATTTACATACCAGCGTATCGATTGCCTCACAGCCAGAGGAAGCAAACAGATCAAATGGTACAGAACATGTTAGACCAGGACATTATTGAACCCTCCGTCAGTCCATGGAATAGCCCACTTTTCTTAGTACCAAAGAAGGATGGCAACTTTCGACCAGTAGTCAACTATCGTAAGGTCAATTCTGTCACCGTTCCAGACCGTTTTCCGTTACCTGTCCTCACTGATTTGCTAGAATCCCTTGGTGACAATAACGTAGTCTTTTCATCTTTAGACCTCCTCAGCGGGTACTGGCAGGTCGAAATGGAAGAGTCCTCTCGCCCAGTTACAGCCTTTAGCACCCCTTCCGGACATTTTCAGTTTAAGAGACTCCCTTTTGGTCTGAGAAATGCTCCCTCCGTGTTCATGCGACTTATCCATTCAGTCTTCAGCGGTATGATGGGACACTCTCTTTTTGCTTACCTAGATGATATCATTGTTGTGAGTAAATCCATCCCTGATCATTTTACTAAACTCCAGCAAGTCTTTGAACGCCTCCAGCTCGCAGGCCTGAAAATCAATCTTAGTAAATGTGACTTCCTGCGAAAGAAAATCAAATTCCTAGGCCATGTCGTAGATGCACAAGGCATTCATACTAATGAGGATAAAACTAAGGCGATCATTAACTTCCCAGAACCTACCACTACCGACGCTGTACGAAGTTTCCTGGGCCTCAGTGGCTATTATCGTCGCCACATCCGGAATTATGCGCAGATCGCCGCTCCTCTGACCCACTTACTCAAGCAGAATGTGCCCTTTGTTTGGACTAACGACCAGTCACAGGCTTTCCAAAAGCTAAAGACAGCTCTTGTAAATGCCCCTATTCTAGCATTCCCTGATTATTCCACACCCTTCCTTCTCTGCACAGACGCCTCAGGCACTGGACTTGGTGCCGTTTTGATGCAACTCAATGAAGCATCAAGGAAGCGCGTAATAGCGTATGCTAGTCGCACCCTTACAACCGCTGAACGTAACTACAGTGTCACAGATCTCGAAGCGCTAGCGGTAATCTGGTCCTTGAAACATTTCAGAGATATAGTCTATGGTTATCCAGTGCATATCCAAACAGACCACCTTCCACTATGTGATTTGTTCAAGAATCGCAACCTAACAGGTAGACTAGCTAGATGGTCTATCATCATCCAGGACTTTAATCCCACTTTTCAATATGTACCAGGCAAGTTGAATGTAGTCGCAGACGCACTCACGTCACGTAGCAGCAGCTATAACATCACTGCAGCCTGAAGTAACTGAAAATACTACACTAACGTCAGAAGTTGTTCGAAACTTTCAATGCCAAGACCCCATGTGGTCCAAAGTCATTTATTTCCTAGAATCTGGCGATGCCTCGACCTTACCTACTCTGCCAGTATCACTAGATGAGTTCATGCTAGATGATGATCTCTTGTACAGGAAAACACTGCTAACGGGCAAAGATATGCCCAATCACGAAGTACGCCAACTTGTTGTCCCCACTGCCCTGGTACCAAAGGTTCTTCATATTGTTCATTATACTCCTCAAGCTTCCCATCCAGGTAAAGACCGATGCTTGCGCCAAGCACGTCTCAAATACTATTGGCCAACCATGCGCCGCGATATCAATGCCCACTGTGACTCTTGCCTCTCCTGCCACCGCCACAAAGGATCAACCGGCTTACCAGCACCTCTCTTACAATACCCAATCCCATCACGACCATGGGAAACTGTCTCAATCGATCTCTTAAAACTACCTCTCACAGAATCTGGCGCTGAGTACTTGTTCGTAGCGGTTGACCACTTCTCCCGCTACTGTGTCCTCGTTCCCCTCTCCGACAAGACCGCGAAGAGCGTTGCCCGTGCCTTTGTAGATCACGTAATTTGCCCATTCAGTACCCCTCATACCATTCTTACTGACAACGGTACAGAATTCAACAATAGCCTTCTAGATGAGATCTGTCGCCACTTTCATATCAGTAAGTGCAATGTCGTGCCTAACCATCCGGCTTCCAATGGCCTTGCAGAACGCCACAACCGAAAAATCTTAGAGTGCCTCAGACATCTAGGCTCCCATAGTTCGTCCTGGGATGACTGGATTCCCCAAGTGGCATCCTCCATCAATAGTTCCATCAATGCATCCATTGCTGAATCTCCCTTCTTCGTCCTCTTTGGCTTTGACAAGGACCTCCCATACTATCTCTTATCCTCAAAGCCAGAACCCATCTACAACATGGATGATTATGTTAAACTAAAATTGGCCAACTTCCAGACAATCCATCAGTATGTCCAATCCACTTTGGCTTCCTCTCAGGAGGACATGCTGCAGCGCCAACATAAGTCCGCCTCTCCTATCACTATCAATGTAGGTGATCTTGTCTTTGCTCATTCCCATACGCGTTCCTCCAAGTTGGATGACAAATTTACAGGGCCCCACCGAGTCCTCACTCAACAAGGCAACAAATTTCACCTCCAGGACCTGTCCACTAGGGACACCAGATGGGTCCACGTCGATGACTTAAAGCGCGCACCCCGTGGCCTCGTGTTGGAAGAGTCACTTCCACAACCTCCTGCCCCCTCTTCCCCTCCTCCCATCCCTCAGTCTACTTTGTCTCCACCTATCCCTCAGTCTCCTTCATCTCCATCTCCACCTGCTCATTCATCAACCAATCAATATCGGTCCAAACTGCGCTCTGCCCATCAACCTCTTCACGACCTCCCCCATTAACTCTGCCCTGATTTTCTAGGTACGATGTTAGCGATCTCCCTGCTGGCAGTGCTGACCCTCCTGGGGTCTGGGTCAGATCAGGACGATGGTGGAGTACGTCCCGGGGCCTTGGTCGGCTCAGTAGGCGAGGTCTCCTTGCGCTACGATCTTGTGCCCCTGGCCGACGTAGCCATTGCCCTACCTGCCTACCCGCACCAGCTCCACGGAATCAGGAACCATCTCCCGGCCCTCATGGGGACACACAACCCGAATGAGTATCTCTATAACCTTTTCCTCCCATTCTCCTGGCAATTGCAATACCTAAGTACCAGATTCACTGAGCTCATTGACACATTTTCTTCTTCTACCTCAAACTCAACATGGATAATTTCCAACTAGCCATTGACTCTCTCTTGTCTCAAGTCTCTGCCTTGGTTCGTATCCTGGTCGATGCTATCAATGGACGTGTCACTGCCGACTTAGTTCCCGTCTCAGCTCTCCGTTCTGTCCTGGAATGGGCTCACTCCACCTTCGGTCTCTCCCCAGTCCTCCCTTACTCCTCCCTTGAATATTATTATCCTGTTCTCGAAGACACTCTTCTCACTACATACGTCGTCGTCCATATTCCTCTCCGTTCTGCCATAACCTTTAACCTTTTCCACATCATTCCCTTCCCTTTCCACCTCAACAACTCCTCGTTACAGGTATCTGTTCCTTCAGAATATTTCGTCCTCTCCCATGATCATCTTTCCGTTGCCTTCCTTTCTTCCACAGACCTCCAGCAATGTTCCTCCCTTACTCCGACCTCTCGTCTCTGTGCTGCCCACCTTTTCGCTATCTTCCCTAGCAGTGCTACACCCTGTGAGTCTGCTTTAGTTCGCAACCATTCCATCTACTCGGCCTGTTCTTTTGTCCCAGCTCCTGACCTCCCGGTCCACCATGCTCACCTCAACCATGTCCAGTACTTCTTCTTTGCTGTTCCCATCTCTGTCACAATCATGTGTCCTGGTTCTTCCGTTCGCTCCGTCCCCGCTAGTGGTCTCTACAAAGCACCTGACTATTGTACCGTCAAATCAGAGTCCGTCATCACTTACGCCACTCGCTATCACCAAGCTGTTCATAAACACTCCTATGACATCTTTCAACCAATCGACATGCCTTCAACCCTACCATCTGCCAACATTACCATCACCTCCCCTCACTTGCACATGCTCACCTTCCTCAATGACAGTGATTTCATTATGGATCAATTTTCTCTGGCCTTCAGCCGTTCATGGGTTCATCCAACAGTTGTGTTTCCCCCTGTGGTTATCGCTTTCATAGGTTTTCTACTCATCATCTGTGCAGTGCATTGTTGTGTCAGAAAAATGGAACGTCGACTCCAGGAAATCAGAGTCGCTACAGGCATAGTACGCCCTACACACGACGTAGAAACTTCCCGTACTTAGTGCCCTCGCATTCCGTGACTACCATCGCCATCTAACATTTAACCAAACTGTGAACAGCACTCTACCTACTAGAAAATGATGGTATTTCTTTCATGCATTACTGAGTGACAGTGTATCCTACAGAAAATACAAAAAAAAAAAATGAAGGAAGAACAACAATAGAACTCTCATATCTACTCCTTGTTTATCATGTATCAAACTATTATTGTGTACTTCCCATTATGTTTATATATACCTTCGACCCTTACTGGATTTGTACCTATTATTCCTTGTATATCTTATATGTATATATCCTTCTAATTCCCTCCCCTCAACATGGCCATGTCTCCCCTACTGCCCCTGTATCATACTTATCCCTTGTACAAACCTCCCAGTCCTGCCTTACTCCTATAATCAAGCACCATTTAACTCCCGGTGTCAGGAGACACAGTCTCCGCTACCCGAGGGAGTAGTGTACCCCCTCCACAATATGTCTACCCCCGATGTATATATGTCCCCCCCCAATGCATACATGCCCCCACTAATCTTGCTAGGTCAGCACCCTTTCCCACGCCTGAAGACGGCGTTATTGCATCAGTTCATATCAGACAGCCGACACGGGCAGACTATTTTACTGTGAGCTTGTAATAAACTCCTTATCTAGCTGTTTGTACACGGAGTTTCTATCACCAAAGTATTGCAAGTTACAAAGTAAGAAAGAAGAAAGTAAGAAAGAAGTAAGAAAGTAAGAAAGAAGAAAGTAAGAAAGAAGAAAGAAGAAAGTAAGAAAGAAGAAAGTAAGAAAGAAGAAAGTAAGAAAGAAGAAAGTAAGAAGAAAGTAAGAAAGTAAGAAAGAAGAAAGTAAGAAAGAAGAAAGTAAGAAAGTAAGAAAGTAAGAATGAAGAAAGTAAGAAAGAAGAAAGTAAGAAAGTAAGAAAGAAGAAAGTAAGAAAGAAGAAAGTAAGAAAGTAAGAATGAAGAAAGTAAGAAAGAAGAAAGTAAGAAAGAAGAAAGTAAGAAAGAAGAAAGTAAGAAAGAAGAAAGTAAGAAAGTAAGAAAGTAAGAATGAAGAAAGTAAGAAAGAAGAAAGTAAGAAAGTAAGAAAGTAAGAATGAAGAAAGTAAGAAAGTAAGAAAGTAAGAAAGTAAGAAAGTAAGAAAGAAGAAAGTAAGAAAGTAAGAAAGTAAGAATGAAGAAAGTAAGAAAGTAAGAAAGTAAGAAAGTAAGAAAGTAAGAAAGAAGAAAGTAAGAAAGTAAGAATGAAGAAAGTAAGAAAGAAGAAAGTAAGAAAGAAGAAAGTAAGAAAGAAGAAAGCAAGAAGAAAGTAAGAATGGAGAAGAAGAAAGGAGAGGAAAGAGGAAAGGAGAAAAAAGAAAGAAGAGGAAGAGGAAAAAAGAGGTAGAGGAAGAATAAGAGGAAAAAAGAGGTACAGGAAGAGGAAAAAAGAGGTAGAGGAAGAATAAGAGGAAAAAAGAGGTACAGGAAGAGGAAAAAAAGAGGAAGAGGAAGAAGAAAAAAGTGGAAGAGGAAGAGGAAAAAAGAGGTAGAGGAAGAGGAAAAAAGTGGTAGAGGAAGAGGAAAAAAGTGGTAGAGGAAGAAGAAAATAGGGAAAAGAAGAGGTTGAGGAAGAGGAAGAGGAAGAAGACAATAGGGAAAAGAAGAGGTTGAGGAAGAGGAGGAAGAGGAAAAAAGATGCACAGGAAGAGGCAAAGGATGAAAAGAAAAAGGAAAAAGAGGGAGAGAAAGAGGAAGAGGAGGAAGAGAAACAAGAAGAGGAAGAGGAAGAACAAGAGGAAGAATAATAAGAGGAACAAGAGGAAGAATAGGCAGAGGAAAATTAAGAACGTAAAAGGAAGAAGAGGAAGAGAAAAAGGAAAGGAAGAGGAAGAGAAAAAGGAAAGGAAGAGGAAGAGAAAAAGGAAAGGAAGAGGAAGAGAAAAAGGAAAGGAAGAGGAAGAGAAAAAGGAAAGGAAGAGGAAGAGAAAGAACAAGAGGAAGAGAAAGGAGAGGAAAGGGAGAAAGAGGAAGAGGAAGAAGATGAGAGAGATGGACAGGAAGATTAAGAGGAAGATCAAGAAGAGGAAGAGGAAGAAGAGGAAAAAGAAAAGGAAGAAGAGGAAGAGGAAGAGGAACAAGAGGAGGATAAGGAACAGGAGAAAGATAAAGAACAAGAGGAGGAGGAAGAAGAGGAAGAGGAAGAAGAGAAAGAGGGAATCGAAGAGGAGGAAGAGGGAAAGGAAGAGGAAAAAGAGGAAGAAAAGATGAAGAGGAGGAAGAGGAAGAGGATGAAGGGGAAGAAAAGAAAGAGGAATAAGAGGTAGGAGAAAAGGAAGAGGAAGAAAAGGAAGGAGAGGAAGAGGAAGAATATAAAAAGAAGAAAAAGAGGAGAAAGAAGAGGAGGAAGACGAGGAAGAGAGGAGGAGGAAGAAGAGGAAGACGAGACAAAGGAGGAAGAAGGATGAGGAAGATGAGGATGGAGAGGAAGAGGAGGAGGTTGGAGGAGGAGGAGGATGGAGAGGAGGAGGAGGAGGAAGACGAGGGAGGAGGAAGAAGAGGAGGAAGAGGGGGAGGGAGATGGGGAGAAGGCTAGGAAGAAGGAAGAGGAGGATGGAGGAAGGAAACTGAAAGGAAGAGGGAGGGTGGAGGAGAAAGAGGAAGAAACAGAAAAGTGGAGGATCTGGAAGAGAAAGAGGAAGAGATAATGCCGATGGAGAAGGAGGAGGAGGAAGAGGAATACCAAGGTGGGAAGAGGAGGGTGTGTGAGCCGAGTGCCTGGCCTGCCATCACATCACCAGCCTACCCACACACTGACTACACAACATAATATCCACCTAATTATCTCTAAGTCATCAGGTTTAGAATGTGACATGCACAACACAAGCCAGCAGGTAGGTAAGTGTTAACTACTGTAACTGAAGCCTTAATTAACTGTAGAACGATAATAATACTTTCCCTACTCCATATAACATCCAAATAATTACCACATTTAGAAAGCAATGAGTTTAAACCGGTAAAGTAGTTACAGTAAGAGGTAATTATCAGACCCTGCACTCACAAACTGGAGGACGAAGATCAGAATGGCTGACCTTGCCGGTGGCGTCGTGGTGGCGGGGCAGTGCACCTCGCGTCTTGTAGCACCTCACTGGCCTCCTGTCACCCCCACACCTTGACATCCACACCAGCGCCAGGCCACCAGCGTCCACAGCCACTCGTGTCCTCGAAGATCACGATGAGACACAAATCACACACACACAAAAAGACGACTTCCTTCTGCGATGCTTCTTTGGGGAAAAAGACGGTGGCAAGTGTGTGGGAGCAGGGCAGGTGGCAGGTGACGGGCAGGGCAGGTGTGCCAACCGTGCTGTGTCAACGCGTCACAACCCCACCTGCCACACACCACTTGTTATGTAATCCATAAACATCAAACACAACCACACAGGGTAATAGCTAATCTGTCAGGATCTCTGGCTTTATATAAAGTGGTTCTAAGAGTTTCGCATGCCGAGACAACTCAGCTTATAGGAAATAAAATGAGACAATATCACCTCTCGATCTGTGAGTGCATCTGAAGTATTGGTACACCTGATGTGCACACATGCACGACGCATCAACTCACCTGAAGTTGCCACCGATCCAATTTAAAGCACCACTAATTACAATATATTTGCACGGCTCAGTTATGTATAAGTTTTAGCTTGTGTTATTATAACAAGATGGGTTTGCTGAGAAAAAATTATAAGGAATACTACAATACAATATTTATTTACACTAAGCAACCGCACTTGTCCACACACAGTTTATTACTGGCCTTCATTACGAAAAAGATATAAACAATCATATAGACAGATGCGAATCATGTGCGAAACACAAAGGATACCCAATCACACCAGCACCGATGGGTAATTACCCTGTACCACATCAACCATGGGACGTTGTCGCTGTTGATTTACTCAAGATGCCATTATCATACAATAATAACCTATACTTATTCGTAGCAACGGATCATTTTTCCCGTTATGTCATTTTAGCTCCAATTAAAGATAAGACAGCAGAGACAGTAGCAAAGGCAATAACAGATAATGTAATATGTCGCTTTACTACCCCAAAGGTATTAATAAGTGATAATATGAGGAGAATTTAATTCTGAGATCTTACAAGAAATATGTAAACAATACAACATCAAAAAGGTTAACGTTTTGGCCTATCACCCAGCATCGAATGGGTTGGTAGAGAGACAAAATAAGAAGGTATTAAATGTGCTACGACACATTCTCAGTGAAAATTATGCAAGCTGGGATGATTGGATTCCCAGAGTAGAGGCCTCAATTAATGGATCTATAAATAAATCCATCGGTGACACACCACATTTCATTATATATGGCACAGATAAAAAATTACCATATGAGCTCCTAGAAGGTGATAGCATGCCTATATACAATTACGATGATTACTCTAAACCTGTTTACGTGAATTCCAGGACATTCACAAAAGAGTCAAAAAACAATTAACGATGTCCAAGGAAGAAATGACGGAGGCATTTAACAAGAAGGCAAAAAGATTCACCTATCAGCTTAGGAGACATTGTTTACGATGTCATTCATACGATGAGACAATAAATTACCCCAAAATTTGAGGGCCCATACAGAGTAATTAACATAAAAGCAAACAAAGTTTTAATTAAGTCACTTTCAAGTGGCAAGGAGAAACAAGTTCATATTGACCATTTAAAACGAGTTTCAAGGGAATTATCCCATAATTATTCAGCCTCGGATACAACCGAACAGGCGAACGTACCTCAAGAAACCAAGCAAGAACACAACAATGATTACAAAAAGAAATTAAGGTCATATACCAAACAATCGAACATAGGTGCAACTGTTCCAATCAAATCTACAGTACATCATTTACGAGAATTAAATATCGATTTAAACTCCTATAAATGAAATAACAATCAACCGTAACGCACATCATCACTATCATTGACCACAGCATTATAGGAAAATAGATTTTTTTTTTTTCGGTAGGTTACGATGAAGGGACTTATGCTATGGATTCTCCTCTACATAGCAAGAGGATATGCGCACTTAGACCCCAAACATATAGTACGACAAGGATGCCTCATAGCTCCAACGGCCACGACTACAATCGTTAAGGACGTCATGAATACTGAAATAAGTCTAGATTACTTGTATGAATTACCTACTTATCTAGACAGACTTGCGACGCCGATGCGAACTCTGGACTTCATGATAGGAAATTATGTTTCACAAGCACATAACACCAAGGACGTGAATGAAATGGTAAAGTTAGCGAAATGGAAACTAGAACAGGCGAAGTCAACTATGCTCATCATGATCCAAGATCTCCCATCTTATGGAACGGAGGTACTGAGCGACAGGAACAACATCACACGTACTCGCCAAAAGCGCGGTTTGTTCGACCTGGGTGGCGCAGTTCTTGGGAACATCTTTGGATTGGCTACAGAGGATGACCTTAAAGAAATAAACAACAAATTTAATAAGATAGCTCAGGTACTAACATACCAAGATAAATTCATCACAGGACAGAACTCAGCAATGAAGACAATTGTGAAAAATCTGAAACAAGCAGAAAACATAGCTCTCGAGAGTGTAGACAAAATAAATGAATTGGAGGGAAACGTTACACTTTTCCAAAACTTCTCCATCATCACAGAACATATTGACACGATTCTACTACAATTAGAGAACACTAGAGATCGTTTCAGGGCACTTATGCAAGGAATTTCGAATGCTGGTGATGGCAAGATCACAATTGACTTACTCCCAGTTCATGAGCTACGTCAGATAGTTAGTCAAGGCATACATAAACATAAATTGAAGCCGTTGTTCCCCAGTAGGGAATTTATGCAATATTACCTGTATTTAGAAGCAACACTAACACCAACATCAGTGGTAGTTCATGTACCATTCATCACTGAAGACCTGTTCACAGTATACCAAATACACCCCTTCCCCTATAAAAATAACAACACTTTGGTCATCATCAACATCAACACAGCCACCGAACTCATCATGGTCTCCAAGAGACGGGACACTGTCACTTTCGCAAGTGAATCAACGATTGAACGAAAGTGCCGCACATCCTTACATGCTGTTCATCTTTGTCCTGCGTACATTTTCACGTTTCAGCCTACTGATACAGTCCCTTGTGAAATGGCTATCATCAGAAATGACAATATTCATCATCATTGCAACTTCACTTTTGCTCCAGATAAACTTGTACACCATCAATGCATTGAACACTCACAGTTTTTTTATTTCCCTCATAACACATCAGTTTACATAGTCTGTCCAGATATACCACCATCTCATACATCAGCATCAGGATTATACATAGCACCAGACTACTGTGCGGTATTTACACCAGCCATGTCTACTTTATCCACCATCAATCACTACGCCATTCTCAATCATACACACAAACATTTCCACCCACTGCCTGATATGAACTTAAACATGAGCACAAGTATTAAGCTGACTTCACCTAAGTTTGAAACTATGCAGCTGATCAATGAAACAATGAAGCCCTGGAAGATTTGAGTTTGAGTATGTTCAACCCATATTATGTGTATAGCCCAGCACCTACTGTCTTTATAATCGTCTGCATTGTAGTTGCAGTACTGCTGTTCGCAATGCACAGAATGCATGCAAGAATTGCTAATTTGGAGTCATTATTCAGTGGGGGGAGAGTTAACATCCAAGTTAACCACCCTGAATGAAGTGTATATATTTTGTATATAGTATTAATTATATATAAAAAAAAATAATAAATACAAAGAAGAATGACCCATGTATGGCAGACCAGTACCATTATCTTTAAATGAAATATTAATAACTCTTACCATAATCTTAATTTTAAATTATTTTTTTCTTGCGTGTATGCATTTCACTACAATAACCCAAGTACATACTGTATTACAGTTAAATAATTTACTTTAATGCATTTATTCAAATATGTATACAACTTGTTTAAAATGTAATATTACTGAATAATCACTATTTACTATAAATATTATATGTATACAATATTCATACAATTATGTTACTTTTACAATATTATGTATTTCACTTAATTAGCTTATAAGTTCATTATAATGTGTATATATGTATTAATATGTTAGGACTATTAACTGTCGATGGTACGCCATTTTCGCGTGACCGAGCAATGTATTGTAGTTACAAATCATAATAGATAGATAGAGAAATAGATAGATAGACAGCTCTATGCGAGCCTGGGAATGGGAAATGAGCTTGCAAATTACACTGAGGAAAGCTGACGACAGTGGCCAATAAGGAGATGATGCAGTTAGTTGTCAGCAATCCACCGGTGAACAAAGCCCTAGTGACCATACACACACATACTCACACACAGGCTTCTTAAACTTTCCATCCACAAGGAACACACGTGATACGTCTCCTGTTTCACCAGAATTTAGGAATGAGAGGGCAGAAGGAGACAGGCCTTAGAACAGGCAGGTCAGAAGGAGAAAGGGCTTAGCAACTTGAGAGAGAGACTGAGAGAGCGTGACAGGGAGACAGGGACTCTGCTCAACTCACTCGTGAGTGAGAGACTTGTTAATATTTCCAAGACAAATAAAAATAGTCCCATACTATTCTTTACCTCTCCTGTCACTACATGACAAATGGGAAAGAAGATTAGCTACTCACGAAGCTACTTCAGTATAATAACCACTCGTCCACAAGTCTAATATATATATATATATATATATATATATATATATATATATATATATATATATATATATATATAAATATATATATATATCTCAACTACAAGTAACCACAAAGGAACTACAAAGTCTTTTATGACAGTAGAAGTTGAAGCAGCAGTAGAAGTAGATGTAGAAGTGGAGGAAGTAAAGTAGCAAGAGAAAATCAAGAGAAAGGAAGCAGAATTAGACAAAGAAGCCAATGACATGCAAGTGGAATGTCAAGAAGCAAAACATTACAAGTAGCAAGAAAAGTACAAGTAGAAAAAGTACAAGTGAAAGCAG
>NC_137027.1:33265846-33385120 GCF_032717465.1 Coenobita brevimanus
TCATAGGTCATTGTTTAAGGCTAGTGTTGCAGTTTTGAGGTTATGTTCTTTGTTGAGGCACCTGTGGCTAAAGTATTTACATGCCTCACAAGAAGATAAATAGAGTAATCAAGGACAGTTTTGGAGTGAGACTTAATAGGAGAGTGTATGTGAGTGAGGGGGAAGGGGGGAGAGGGAGGGGGGAAGCCAAGGATGAGATGGAGTGGAGAGGCATATGAGCGAAGGGGGGGGGTGTGAGCTAAGCAGGACAGTGAAATAGCGTTGGACAGGGCGACATGGAGGCGGCTTCTATAGGTCACCTCTTACAGGATTAAGACGTCTCACAATAGATAATTTTGATATGAAAGTTCATTTTGGTCTGGTACAATTTTTAATGTTTGTGGATTGGATGGATGAAATGTAAATTTTGTTGTAAAAGTTTTGCTATGGTTGTATGAGGTAGTCAGAGAAATGTTCATCTGTTCTGTACTGAATTCTATCTGTAAATTTAAAACTGGTGTGCCACAATGAAAACTGTGTCTACTACTGTTTGTTTCTGATGGTGCAGTTATTTTGCTATGTTCATCAGACTGGGAAGATATCTACATTTTCCTGTTTGTAAGGATGAACTTTGGTCTGTGGTGAAGGTGCCTATTATGCCATGTTTCTTGTCAATGTTTTGCCCTGTTTCATGGTTTACTGTTTATCATAAATGTTTTGGCTTTGTACAGTTTCTCATGTCTTGGCCTAAGTGCATAGTATTAAGCTCGTAAATGTTTGTTTGCTGTTTCTCGTAAGTTTTGCTGTTTTGCGTAAATGTTTTGGTGTTGCTGTTTTGCGTAAATATCTTGGCTTTGACCCCCCCTTTTTTTTCCTCCGTTTTTTGTGTCACTTCTGCCCTTCGTCGTATTCCTTCATAAAGGCTCCAATATGCTTGCATGCATTAGCCTTGGGCACCCACGGCACTTTTGCTCAATCTCTGGCAGCCTCCCCATTGTCCTTCATCCCTGAGATTCTCCTTATGATCTCATCCCAGTTGGGGTGTGTGCCTGCCTGCCTGTTTTTGTACCCCTCGCCAAGACATTCACACTTCTCACCTCCACACCCAGTTGTAATTCTCCATCCCCTTAGTATTCCCAATCTGTCTAACCTCTCCTTGTCACAACACAAATACGCCACTAGTCGTCACATCCATCTCCTCAGCTCTTCGCTCGCAACTCTTGGCTCCCCCACGCCTCACATTTCTCGAGGATGCACTACACATCCATCTAATTGCCATTTCTGTGTGCTTGAGCCTCACAGATACTCTTCTTCCTCTACTGCCCAGTTCCCAAAACTACAGTGCATGTACACTCCCAACATGCCACATTGAGATCCCATAGCATATATGGGAGAATCCTCTTTCAGTAGAACATCCCCTTCAAATTTCCTTCATCCACTCCTTGCCCTGCCTCTAGCTACAGAGCCAGCACCAGCACATAACGTAACCCCCAAATAAAAATCTTCCACACGACTCCAACTAAATGAACCTTTTCACACCTAACAATCTCTGCTTCACCTCCCTGTTCGTCGTAAAATGTTCCATTTTGCCATGTTCTGCGCACGGCTTTACCCTCTTTTGTAAGTGTCCATTTTGTCTCGATCTTTGTGAATGTCTGTTTTGCTCCTGCTCTTTGTAAATGGATTGTCCTGCTCTTTCATAACTGTTGGTTTTGCCCTTTGTGGAATGTAGTTTTGGTCTATTGTGGAAGGTCTGTTGCTGATTGTTGTAAAGGGGTAATGTTAGCAGTGCTGCAACAATTTTCAGCTGTTTTTTTAGGGTAGTCTGTATTGATCTAACAAGGAAAGCTTTCAAACTGGGAGTGAGTGTTGCTTAAAATGGATGGTCGAAGTTCATTTCTGCAGTTTTGTGGTCACTCCTGTTAGGATGGTGTCTGGATATACATGTATAGTATCTTAAGTACCTAAATCCACAGCCACATTGGAAAACAGTATATTCATCTCCATTTTGCCACCCTCTAGAACATAGACCCCAAAGCTAGAAGAGAACATGTAAGTGATAGCGTATGTATGCTCCTCACAGCTGATGAAGCCTCCTGTAACCTCTTGAACTGTAGTGCATAGGCAGTGTATACTCCACCAACTCTGCCTTCAGGTTTAATCTAGGACTGCATAATTGGGTTCTGGAAGCTACTGCTTGCTGTCTGTTGCAGTGAAGTTAGTCCTTTCAGATCCCTCAAGACAAGTCACCCAGGTTTCATTCCTGCTGCCTCCAGTTATATTCTCCTACAGACAGTTTGGAACAGCTTGCTGACACAGTAAATTTGGTTCTTTTGCATCTTCTGGCTTATCAGACATAAAATGGCTGAATTATCCCAGGGAAGACCAGAGGCTTAAATTACAATATCTCCACCTCCAGACAATTTCAGGCAGCTGTACAGTAAGACTTATGCTTATTACAGTATTAAGTTAAACAGCAGATACTGGGTTTTATAGGGGGTTAGAGCCTCTTTTGTGGGGTATTACAGCACCACCCAGCAGAGACACCCTCAACACTCCCTTATTAAGTTATATGCCACATACCAGTAATGACTTTATGTATATATAAAACTCTTTCCCAAGACATAATTTTAGAGCTGAATAAAACAGGTATGGAGGCAGCAAGAACAAACCAGCCTGTCTTAGGTAATCAAGGGCTTATATTGAAACACCTCATCCCACTCCAAAGCATAAGTTTTTCACTGTAACCTTCCCTTATTTCTAAATCTGTAACCGTCCCACCCATAGAATGTAGTTACTGTAGCCCTACTCCCAAGAGACTAATGTCTTTTTTTGTTATTGCAGGTATGATGTATGAAGTTTGGTTCAAGACTGCCATGTGTTGGCCAGAAGTTACATCTCAAGAATATTGGTGATGTCACACATTGTTGTTTTGACTTAACGTAAAACATCCAAATATCAGTCTTGAATGCTCAGCTCTAATAATAGATAATAAATCATGAAAGATTATTTTAGGATGTCTTTCTGTACGTCTTTTATAAGTGTACTGTAATAGGATGTGCTGTATACTTAAAGAACCTCTACATATGCCAGGCTTTAAAATTTTTGTAATAAATACTTGTGATTATAGTATGGTATTTGAATAATGCATTGGTTAGGTGAGGTACGGAACGGTACTATATTTTTCGCCTTTACAAAACTGCAATGTGAAAGATGGCTACCTTGATCTTTGAAAGCGCCTTTTTTGATCTTTTGAATTAACTTTTAGCATGTTAACACATATTGTTGAGGAATCATGGCACAAGTATGGATTTTAAGATCTCTGTTTTGTGGGAAGAATTAGATTTGAAATGCAGTAAAGATCCATCCATCCATCCATTGCTGCTAGACGCCATGTATCCCAGACAGGGTGGTCAAGGGCTTAGGGAGTTAATTGTTTTACAGGGGAGGGGGCACTAATCTCTCCACCAACCCCACTTGACGTAGGGATGCCAACAGCATCTGGTGTTCCCAGATGGTCACCCATCCAAGTACTAACCAGACCCAACGTTGCTTATCCCAAGGAAAAAAACTTTACACAGTAGTTGAATGATTGCTGATAAAACTGCTTTAAGGAAGAATGATTCTGGGAAGACTCTATCTTGAGTCATCTTAATGTTTCTCTGTAAACTAGGGATTGAAAGTGATAAGTACTAGTTAGTCTTTTAATCTCATCACTGGGTTTTTACAACAAATGATGTTAGCAGTTATCATTTCTTAAGGGCTGGAGGTAACCCTCTAGCTCCTGTTTTAGTGGTTTTCAGAGACTTGCAAGATATCTAATGGCAAGTCTTGAAGGCGAGAAATGTTCGTTCTGTAACCTGCTCGTGGCTGTATTACTAGTAATGATTGAACAGAGATGGCCTTTAACTGAAGATGTTTTGGTATTGCAACATGTCAGTACAATGAAGCAAAGGTTATACATCACACATGGCTTCTGATTGTATTGCATTTGGTGCATGTCCATCTCGTGCCTTCTCAGTTTTACAAATACAGTATGGCCATTAGCTAATTTGGAGAATTTAATTGCATGAGGGAAGGTATTTTTAGAGGCATTCATACCTATATTGGTAAACTCTTGACAATTGTATTCATTAGTAAATTCCTGATAAATTACTTTCTTGCAGAGGAAACTCGAAAGTGATAACAGAAAATTTGGGTTCTCTCAATCAAATGCATATATACGATACATTAATAAACTGATAAATTAAATCCTAAGCAGTGCAAACTCTGAAATCTGAAATGCTTTACGTAAAGTGACTAACTGAAAATTACAGTTTTGAAATGAGCTAAGAGAATGTGAGTGTATAGTAAGCACTGTTAATTCCTGGGAACATTGAAAAATCAGTCATCATTTCTTTGCTTTTGAGTGACTGAAGTATTTATTGGTGTGAATTGGTGGTTGTTGATCACAGCCTCACCTCCTACTTGAGATCTTCCCCTCCCCACCTGATGTAATCATGGGTACAGTCCCTTTTGACTCCCATTCATTATTGCAAGATACTATGATACCTAAAAACTGGCAAATAAGCTGAATGTCTTGGTAAAAACTTTAATGTTGCAGGTTAAAGGTTAACAGTAATTTATAAATAACAAGTTTGAGGATAGTGGGATATAAGATTAACATTGCAAAAAAAATCTGGTAAACAGGAGGTACTTGAAAAATAATGCATTGATTTTAGAGTTTGTATTTCGTTTTTTGGGTTTGATGATAGTTACATATTTTAATACAAGAGAACTTTACCTAGCTGAGGTTTTCTGGTGATAGTATGGGTGAGATAAGGGATTGAATAAATTAGAGAATATAGTTTTATAAGATGATAATATTTGAATCTTTAACTCCGAAAAGACTGATGTCTGCATATGTGATCATACACCTTCACCTCTACCCCACCCGCTACCAAGACCCATCCACCACCACCACCCTGCTACACTATCGCCCCTCTCCGCCAACCTATTGCCTCTTCCTCACCTCTTTCTACCCATGGCCCCTTTCCTTCACACGCCAGTATAAGCCCTGGTCCTGAGCGTATCAAAACGTTTCGGATGCCAATCTTTCAGGGGTTAATCAGTGTTATCAGTCTGTTAAAGGAATGCCTTTGCTACATGGTGAATATTAAATTTGATACAGCCGTCAGTACTGACATAAGCAACCTTGTTATAATGAATTAACATAGTCTTAGCTATGTGTTAAAATTTCTAAGCAAAAATGACTGCATGAAGACCAGTTAATTGGGAAATTATAAAAATTAATAGAAATGAGGTTTCTCCCAGTGATGGTTTGATGTATTGCAGTCATTTTTGGTTGAGTTGTGTTAATGTATTTATGGTGTCTGTATCAGCTATGCATAATTGATATGGAGCCCTGTTCATCCTGTATTTTTGGTCTGTCTTGGTATTCATTTACTACTGGAGTGTCATGTGGTCTCAGCAGTAAGGGTATTGCAAGACATGGCAGACAGGCAGTAATGGATGATCGGGCTCCGGCGCATCGAGAGGTATCTGGGGCCGGAGCAGCAGCAGGACCTATCTCGATGGTCTGCCACTTTCACCCTTATGAGCCTCCCCTGTATACTCATGCTGTGAGAATAAAACTAAGTCGATTGAACACTGTCTTTTATTATGTCTTTACAATGTCTTATAAGGACTTATCTTTTATAAGTTCTTTTGTAAATGTCCTTTCAGTGCGTCTCCTCTTAGTGACAGCACCAAGAGGAGACATGTCCCCTCTTAGTGAGACAGCACCTAAAAGGACATGTTCCTCTTAGTGCTGTGTCACCAAGAGGAGACACTGAAAAGAACATTACAAAAAGAATCTTATAAAAGGTGCAAGTGACATGAGAGTATGACACATGTGACACAACTCCAATAAATTGCATCATAAACCTGATAGTTTCAATGTACACCTGGATGAAGCAGATGGACATGAATGGATGCTTTACATCTTATGACAACAACAGTGTTAAGCAGGAGACAAAATATCACTGAAAGAGCATCACGAGACATACAATGGCAAAAAATCATACCAAAGAGCATCATGAAACGAGATGAAAGTGATGCTACTTTAAAACTTTGTATATGCAAGCTCAGGTTAGGCAAGGCATCATAAAAAACGGGAAGTACAGCAGGGTATCATAAAAAACGGAAAGACAGCAGGGTATCATAAAAAAGGAAAGACAGTAGGGTATCGTTAAAACGGGAAGACAACAAGGGCATCATAAAAAACGGAAAGACAAAGAGCATCATCAGTGAGATGAATGGATGCTTCTCTAAAACTTAGTATTTTTTTCTTAAGCTGACAACAGACCAAAGACAGCAACACAAACGACATCAATGAGACAAGAAAGGCAAAGCATCATCAAAGAGACAAGCAAGACAATCATCAATGTGACAAGAAAGGCAAAGCATCATCAATGGGACAATCATCAATATGACAAGCAAGGCAAAGCATCGATATGTGACAAGCAAGGCAAAGCATCATAAATGAGACAAGTAATTCGAAATCCTGCTCACTGAATGAGACAAGCAAGGCACAGCACCATAAACGAGACAAGCAAGGCACAACATCATTAAAATGAGACAAGCAAGGCAAAGCATCATGAATGAGACAAGCAAGAGCAAACATCATAAATGATGACAAGCAAGAACAGAACATCATTAGCTGAGATGAAAGAATGCTTCTCTAAAACTTAGTTTTTAGAAGCTCAGCACAGCACAGCAAAAGAACATCATAAATGAGACAAGCAAGGCAAAGCATCATCGAGATAGGCTGCTTCTCTGAAACTCTGTTTTTGGAAGTCTGACTTCAAACCAAAAAAGCCAAGAGAATCACTAGTGAGATAACAGGCTGCTTCTCTGAAACTTATTACTTTGAAACCAAAAAAAAGTCAAGATGAATCACAAGTGAGATGACAGGCTGCTTCTTCTAAAAGGTCTGTTTTTGGAAGCTAACTTCAAACCAAAAAAAGCCAAAGAGAATCACAAGTGAGATGGACAGGCTGCTTCTGGGCAACAGCCAGTTTGTGCAGCAGATCAACTCAAATCCAAAGGAAGGAAAGCAGGCAGTGTGGTTGACTTGCAACCCCGATACATGACAAGATGCTTCCCAGTTACACAGCCTGACAGCCGTTCAATCCTGCACCAGAAGAAAGGCAATGAGCAACACTTTACATCCACAAGTCTTGGATGAGACAGGCTTTCTGAATGAAAAACTTCTGGCTGCTAAACCCTAACCTCAAACTACAGAGGGTAACACCAATCATGTATAGTATAGGACAAGAGGCAGCACTGGGTACGTGAGTGGCAGGGTAGGGGGTGGTGGCAGGTGAGGAAGGGTAGTAGGAGGAGGAAGGTAAGGCAGGGGTAGGGGGGAGGGAAAGGTGAGGCAGGGTAGGGGGGAGGAAGGGGGTGAGGCAGGGTAGGGGGAGGGGAGGAAGGTGAGGCAGGGTAGGGTGGTGGGTGGGTAGAGGTGAGGAGAGTAGGGGGTGGTGGCAGGTGAGGCAGGGGTAGGGGGGTGGTGGCAGGTGAGGCAGGGTAGGGGTGTGGTGGCAGGTGAGGCAGGGTAGGGGGGGTGGAAGGGTAGTAGGGGGAGGAAGGTGAGGCAGGGTAGGGGAGGGGAGGAAGGTGAGGCAGGGTAGGGGGGGAGGAAGATCAGGCAGGGTAGGGGAGGGGAGGAAGGTGAGGCAGGGTGGGGGGGGAGGAAGGTGAGGCAGGGTATGAGGGAGGTGGCAGGTAAGGAAGGATGGAGGTGGTAAGTGAGGCAGGGTGGGGGTGGTTGGATGGAGGTATGGTGATGGAGGTGGTGATGTTATGGTGCTGAGAATGGCAGTATGGTGGTGGTGGTGGTGACGGTGGTGGTATGGTAGTGGTGGTATGGTGGTGGTGGTAGTGGCTGTTGTGGTGGTGTTGGTATGGTAGTGGCTGTTGTCGTGGTGGTATGGTAGTGGTGGTGGTATGATAGTGGTGGCTGTATGGTAGTGGTGGTGGTATGGTAGTGGCTGTTGTGGTGGTGTTGGTATGGTAGTGGCTGTTGTGGTGGTGTTGGTATGGTAGTGGCTGTTGTGGTGGTGTTGGTATGGTAGTGGCTGTTGTGGTGGTGTTGGTATGGTAGTGGCTGTTGTGGTGGTGGTATGGTAGTGGTAGTGGTGGCAGTGGCTGTTGTGGTGGTGGTGGTGGTAGTGGCTGTTGTGGTGGTATCATTAAGGGTAAATCCAAACATTACGCATCTGTTTTCAAACATTTCTCTGCCTCCAAACACGCAGCACATTCAGTATTGCGTACTGGGTTTGTTTTCACCTGACAGAACTGGTCCACTCGTACAAGTGGACTATGAAGCCAGGATTGCCTCACACTTAATAAACCTTAGTTGTACAGCATATGTGTCCATAGTTACTGATCAAACCATCCACTCACTTGATGCAGTGCTGCCTTCTTCTACCTTAGGTGACTGCTGAATGATAAGCCTGTAACCCAGGAAATCATTTACAATGCTGGGTGGTAACCATATCACCAAATAACAGGATGACGTGGTGACTACTGTGGTGCCCATGTTAACTGGCTGGTGAGATCTTGACAAATGTGGCATCCACCCAGGAACTAAACTTGCACACTGTTGCCCACACCTGACAGAGGTGAGGTGCTGTCCACTGCACAGGACCACTGGTTTACTGCACAGGATGGCCCTGCAGGGGTGGCTGCTGGCCTTGTCTGCTGGGCCACACAGGATGTCCCTGCAGGGGTGCCTTCTGGCCTTGTCTGCTGGGCCACACAGGATGGCCCTGCAGGGGTGCCTGCTGGCCTTGTCTGCTGGGCCACACAGGATGGCCCTGCAGGGGTGCCTGCTGGCCTTGTCTGCTGGGCCACACAGGATGGCCCTGCAGGGGTGCCTGCTGGCCTTGTCTGCTGGGCCACACAGGATGGCCCTGCAGGGGTGCCTGCTGGCCTTGTCTGCTGGGCCACACAGGATGGCCCTGCTGGTGTTCCTGCTGCCCTTGTCTGCTGGGCCACACAGGATGGCCCTGCAGGGGTGCCTGCTGGCCTTGTCTGCTGGGCCACACAGGATGGCCCTGCAGGGGTGCCTGCTGGCCTTGTCTGCTGGGCCACACAGGATGGCCCTGCAGGGTGCCTGCTGGCCTTGTCTGCTGGGCCACACAGGATGGCCCTGCAGGGGTGCCTGCTGGCCTTGTCTGCTGGGCCACACAGGATGGCCCTGCAGGGGTGCCTGCTGGCCTTGTCTGCTGGGCCACACAGGATGGCCCTGCAGGGGTGACTGCTGGCCTTGTCTGCTGGGCCACACAGGATGGCCCTGCATGGGTGCCTGCTGGCCTTGTCTGCTGGGCCACACAGGATGGCCCTGCAGGGGTGCCTGCTGGCCTTGTCTGCTGGGCCACACAGGATGGCCCTGCAGGGGTGCCTGCTGGCCTTGTCTGCTGGGCCACACAGGATGGCCCTGCAGGGGTGCCTGCTGGCCTTGTCTGCTGGGCCACACAGGATGGCCCTGCAGGGGTGACTGCTGGCCTTGTCTGCTGGGCCACACAGGATGGCCCTGCAGGGGTGACTGCTGGCCTTGTCTGCTGGGCCACACAGGATGGCCCTGCAGGGGTGACTGCTGGCCTTGTCTGCTGGGCCACACAGGATGGCCCTGCAGGGGTGACTGCTGGCCTTGTCTGCTGGGCCACACACCCCACGGCTGATTAACTTGTACTATTAATCAGATCAATCCTCCAATGTAAGTCACATGGCCATCAACACAGCTCAAAGAGTTAAGGATGTCACAGGAAAACAAGCAGACTATTGCACCACTTCACACCATTGACTTTTATGAGCAATATCTGTGCCTTTTAACAGTAAAGTATTTAAAAAAACAAAAAATAAAAAAAAAACAATAACTTAGGAAATCACACGTTTCACTTGTATCTGTACGATCACATCAATGAATGTAAAAAAAAAACAGTACAGGTAGGTAGGTGTGTGGTATGGTGGTGGTGGTATGGCAGTTGTATGGTGGTGGTATGGCAGTTGTATGGTGGTGGTGGTGGTATGGCAGTTGTATGGTGGTGGTGGTGGTATGGCAGTTGTATGGTGGTGGTGGTGGTATGGCAGTTGTATGGTGGTGGTGGTGGTATGGCAGTTGTATGGTGGTGGTGGTATGGCAGTTGTATGGTGGTGGTGGTATGGCAGTTGTATGGTGGTGGTGGTGGTGGTATGGCAGTTGTATGGTGGTGGTGGTGGTATGGCAGTTGTATGGTGGTGGTGGTGGTGGTATGGCAGTTGTATGGTGGTGGTGGTGGTATGGCAGTTGTATGGTGGTGGCGGTGGTATGGCAGTTGTATGGTGGTGGTGGTGGTGGTATGGCAGTTGTATGGTGGTGGTGGTGGTATGGCGGTTGTATGGTGGTGGTGGTATGGCAGTTGTATGGTGGTGGTGGTGGTATGGCAGTTGTATGGTGGTGGTGGTGGTATGGCAGTTGTATGGTGGTGGTGGTATGGCAGTTGTATGGTGGTGGTGGTATGGCAGTTGTATGGTGGTGGTGGTGGTATGGCAGTTGTATGGTGGTGGTGGTGGTATGGCAGTTGTATGGTGGTGGTGGTATGGCAGTTGTATGGTGGTGGTGGTGGTATGGCAGTTGTATGGTGGTGGTGGTATGGCAGTTGTATGGTGGTGGTGGTATGGCAGTTGTATGGTGGTGGTGGTATGGCAGTTGTATGGTGGTGGTGGTATGGCAGTTGTATGGTGGTGGTGGTGGTATGGCAGTTGTATGGTGGTGGTGGTGGTATGGCAGTTGTATGGTGGTGGTGGTATGGCAGTTGTATGGTGGTGGTGGTGGTATGGCAGTTGTATGGAGTTGTATGGTGGTGGTGGTATGGCAGTTGTATGGTGGTGGTGGTGTTAGTTGTATGGTGGTGGTGGTGGTATGGCAGTTGTATGGTGGTGGTGGTGGTATGGCAGTTGTATGGTGGTGGTGGTGGTATGGCGGTTGTATGGTGGTGGTATGGTTGTGTATGGCGTTGGTATGGTATGGTGGCAGTGGTGGTGGTATGGCAGTTGTATGGTGGTGGTGGTGGTATGGCAGTTGTATGGTGGTGGTGGTATGGCAGTTGTATGGTGGTGGTGGTGGTGGTATGGCAGTTGTATGGTGGTGGTGGTGGTATGGCAGTTGTATGGTGGTGGTGGTATGGCAGTTGTATGGTGGTGGTGGTATTAAGGAAGTTTTATGGTGGTGTTGGTATGGCTGTTGTATGGTGGTGGTGGTGGTATGGCAGTTGTATGGTGGTGGTGGTGGTATGGCAGTTGTATGGTGGTGGTGGTATGGCAGTTGTATGGTGGTGGTGGTGGTATGGCAGTTGTATGGTGGTGGTGGTATGGCAGTTGTATGGTGGTGGTGGTATGGCAGTTGTATGGTGGTGGTGGTGGTATGGCAGTTGTATGGTGGTGGTGGTGGTATGGCAGTTGTATGGTGGTGGTGGTATGGCAGTTGTATGGTGGTGGTGGTGGTATGGCAGTTGTATGGTGGTGGTGGTGGTATGGCAGTTGTATGGTGGTGGTGGTGGTATGGCAGTTGTATGGTGGTGGTGGTATGGCAGTTGTATGGTGGTGGTGGTGGTATGGCAGTTGTATGGTGGTGGTGGTATGGCAGTTGTATGGTGGTGGTGGTATGGCAGTTGTATGGTGGTGGTATGGCAGTTGTATGGTGGTGGTATGGCAGTTGTATGGTGGTGGTGGTATGGCAGTTGTATGGTGGTGGTGGTATGGCAGTTGTATGGTGGTGGTGGTGGTATGGCAGTTGTATGGTGGTGGTATGGCAGTTGTATGGTGGTGGTGGTATGGCAGTTGTATGGTGGTGGTGGTGGTATGGCAGTTGTATGGTGGTGGTGGTGGTATGGCAGTTGTATGGTGGTGGTGGTGGTATGGCAGTTGTATGGTGGTGGTGGTGGTATGGCAGTTGTATGGTGGTGGTGGTGGTATGGCAGTTGTATGGTGGTGGTGGTGGTATGGCAGTTGTATGGTGGTGGTGGTGGTATGGCAGTTGTATGGTGGTGGTGGTGGTATGGCAGTTGTATGGTGGTGGTGGTGGTATGGCAGTTGTATGGTGGTGGTGGTGGTATGGCAGTTGTATGGTGGTGGTGGTGGTATGGCAGTTGTATGGTGGTGGTGGTGGTATGGCAGTTGTATGGTGGTGGTGGTGGTATGGCAGTTGTATGGTGGTGGTGGTGGTATGGCAGTTGTATGGTGGTGGTGGTGGTATGGCAGTTGTATGGTGGTGGTGGTGGTATGGCAGTTGTATGGTATGGTGGTGGTATGGCAGTTGTATGGTGGTGGTGGTGGTATGGCAGTTGTATGGTGGTGGTGGTGGTATGGCAGTTGTATGGTGGTGGTGGTGGTATGGCAGTTGTATGGTGGTGGTGGTGGTATGGCAGTTGTATGGTGGTGGTGGTGGTATGGCAGTTGTATGGTGGTGGTGGTGGTATGGCAGTTGTATGGTGGTGGTGGTGGTATGGCAGTTGTATGGTGGTGGTGGTGGTATGGCAGTTGTATGGTGGTGGTGGTGGTATGGCAGTTGTATGGTGGTGGTGGTGGTATGGCAGTTGTATGGTGGTGGTGGTGGTATGGCAGTTGTATGGTGGTGGTGGTGGTATGGCAGTTGTATGGTGGTGGTGGTGGTATGGCAGTTGTATGGTGGTGGTGGTGGTATGGCAGTTGTATGGTGGTGGTGGTGGTATGGCAGTTGTATGGTGGTGGTGGTGGTATGGCAGTTGTATGGTGGTGGTGGTGGTATGGCAGTTGTATGGTGGTGGTGGTGGTATGGCAGTTGTATGGTGGTGGTGGTGGTATGGCAGTTGTATGGTGGTGGTGGTGGTATGGTAGTTGTATGGTGGTGGTAGTATGGCAGCTGTATGGTGGTGGTGGTATGGCAGTTGTATGGTGGTGGTGGTATGGCAGTTGTATGGTGGTGGTGGTATGGCAGTTGTATGGTGGTGGTGGTGGTATGGCAGTTGTATGGTGGTGGTGGTGGTATGGCAGTTGTATGGTGGTGGTGGTGGTATGGCAGTTGTATGGTGGTGGTGGTGGTATGGCAGTTGTATGGTGGTGGTGGTGGTATGGCAGTTGTATGGTGGTGGTGGTATGGCAGTTGTATGGTGGTGGTGGTATGGCAGTTGTATGGTGGTGGTGGTATGGCAGTTGTATGGTGGTGGTGGTGGTAGAGCAGTTGTATGGTGGTGGTATGGCAGCTGTATGGTGGTGGTGGTATGGCAGTTGTATGGTGGTGGTGGTGGTATGGCAGTTGTATGGTGGTGGTGGTGGTATGGCAGTTGTATGGTGGTGGTGGTATGGCAGTTGTATGGTGGTGGTGGTGGTATGGCAGTTGTATGGTGGTGGTGGTATGGCAGTTGTATGGTGGTGGTGGTATGGCAGTTGTATGGTGGTGGTGGTGGTATGGCAGTTGTATGGTGGTGGTGGTATGGCAGTTGTATGGTGGTGGTATGGCAGTTGTATGGTGGTGGTGGTGGTATGGCAGTTGTATGGTGGTGGTGGTGGTATGGCAGTTGTATGGTGGTGGTGGTGGTATGGCAGTTGTATGGTGGTGGTGGTGGTATGGCAGTTGTATGGTGGTGGTGGTATGGCAGTTGTATGGTGGTGGTGGTGGTATGGCAGTTGTATGGTGGTGGTGGTGGTATGGCAGTTGTATGGTGGTGGTGGTATGGCAGTTGTATGGTGGTGGTGGTATGGCAGTTGTATGGTGGTGGTATGGCAGTTGTATGGTGGTGGTGGTATGGCAGTTGTATGATGGTGGTACGGCAGTTGTATGGTGGTGGTATGGCAGTTGTATGGTGGTGGTGGTATGGCAGTTGTATGGTGGTGGTGGTGGTATGGCAGTTGTATGGTGGTGGTGGTGGTATGGCAGTTGTATGGTGGTGGTGGTGGTATGGCAGTTGTATGGTGGTGGTGGTATGGCAGTTGTATGGTGGTGGTGGTATGGCAGTTGTATGGTGGTGGTGGTATGGCAGTTGTATGGTGGTGGTATGGCAGTTGTATGGTGGTGGTGGTGGTATGGCAGTTGTATGGTGGTGGTGGTATGGCAGTTGTATGGTGGTGGTGGTATGGCAGTTGTATGGTGGTGGTATGGCAGTTGTATGGTGGTGGTGGTATGGCAGTTGTATGGTGGTGGTGGTATGGCAGTTGTATGGTGGTGGTATGGCAGTTGTATGGTGGTGGTGGTATGGCAGTTGTATGGTGGTGGTGGTATGGCAGTTGTATGGTGGTGGTATGGCAGTTGTATGGTGGTGGTGGTATGGCAGTTGTATGGTGGTGGTATGGCAGTTGTATGGTGGTGGTGGTATGGCAGTTGTATGGTGGTGGTGGTATGGCAGTTGTATGGTGGTGGTGGTATGGCAGTTGTATGGTGGTGGTGGTATGGCAGT
Source organism: Coenobita brevimanus (assembly GCF_032717465.1). Lineage (NCBI taxonomy): Eukaryota > Metazoa > Arthropoda > Malacostraca > Decapoda > Coenobitidae > Coenobita > Coenobita brevimanus. The sequence goes on from NC_137027.1 coordinate 33,280,285, forward strand.
TGTATGGTGGTGGTGGTATGGCAGTTGTATGGCAGTTGTATGGTGGTGGTGGTATGGGAGTTGTATGATGGTGGTGGTGGTATGGCAGTTGTATGGTGGTGGTGGTATGGCAGTTGTATGATGGTGGTAATATGGCAGCTGTATGGTAGTGGTGGTGTATATAACTTATTTGTAGTGGGGGTCACATCAGGGGCATGGGTGAAGATGGGAATGAACAAAGAACCACTGTCACTTCCCACACCTCGTTGGCAAGAGGAGGCAAATCCCAAGCACACTGCCAAGAGGCCCAAACAGCCACCCTTATCACTGGCAAGTCATAACTGAAGGGAAGAGGTGTGTATGATGGTATGACAGTATGGTGGTCATATGGTGATTGTGGTATGGAAGAGGAGGAGAAGGGGGGGGGTGGGGGGTAATATAAGGAGGGGTGAAGAGGGAGAAGGAAGGGAGAAGGAAGAGGAGGAAAGCAAAAAGGAAAGAGGAAAGCAGCAGAGGACAACAACACAACAAGACCCAAACCTTCACACAAAACAGACCAAATAAACACAGAGACAGACAAATACAGTTAATAAAGCCTATCTAAACAGGACATTAATTATTAACAATGGGGACTACCTCAATTCTGTAGTTCTTTCAAGTCTATTCTTAATAATATTCTCAATAATTTTCCCTGGACTAATTTGAATTATTGGTGTGCATTCTCAACTTCATTATTTTTACATTTCTTTAAAAAATTTACTGAAGTGTGTTACTCAGATTTTAAACATTTCAAATTTACTGAAGCTGACCTTTGTTTAGACTTTTTAGAAGGCTGTCAGGTATTTAAACTCACACTGGCACTATCTTGGAACTCCATCTTGGCATTAACTGAACTTCAACTACATTAACATTTATTTTATTGACTCCTTACTAAAAAAATACACTAATACATCTTTATAATGTTTCTGAAGTGATGTAAGGGCAAAGGATAATATTTTTGGCACACACAATATGAGAAAGGTGGTGCCACATCACGATAACACACCCTACCTAATTTACAAACACATGAAAATAAAACACAAATATCCAAACACATGGGCTACAATAATTCAAACAGTATCTACAGTCAAACCTCCTTGACCATGGTTATATAACTGGTCCACTAAACTACCATCCTAACTTCTCTGATCATGGTTAATTGGTCCAGTTCTGTAATTACACACTAACGAGCAGCTAATGATCGTAGCACTGTGCACCCTTCTACTGCCCTAACCTCTTTGATCACAGTTAACTGGTGCACTAAACTACCACAACAAGGCAAGAACGAGGAGCTTACAGTCGTGGTAGTGTGCACCCTACATGGACCTGCTGTCATGTCTATCTGAGAGCCACACCACCTCATCTTTCCCTGCATTTCGCCATGGGAAGGCCCCTGTCCAACCCTAGTGAGGTGCTGTCTACCTGGCGTGTGTGATACCTACATGCCATTTGTGTTTTACTGTGCCTAGGCCCACAGATGTAGCTGCTTACTTGTGGTTCACAGGTCTGGCTGGCCAGACAGACCAGGGTTAAGCAACAACAATAACAATGTGTATTAGTGACTGTAATGCTAGCTCCATTATATCTAACATATAATTCTCACTCATTTGTATGGTCGTCATATTATATTGTATAGTTTATAAAGGATCCAACAAGCTTGCATGTGGTGGCCTTGGTCTCCCTGTTAGGCCCCTTATCCCTGAAGTCACGCTCTATGACCTTATTCCAGGTTTTTTTCAGTCTGCCTCTTGTAACCCTACTCCTGAGATTCACATTTTTCATTCCCACACCCAACTGTCATCCTCCATCCTCTCCACATGCCCAAACCATCTCAATCTGCCCCTCCTCATCACAACACCAATACACTCCAGTCCCATCCTTCCTCCCAAACCATCTCAATCTGCCCCTCCTCATCACAACACCAATACACTCCAGTCCCATCCTTCCTCCCAAACCATCTCAATCTGCCCCTCCTCATCACAACACCAATACACTCCAGTCCCATCCTTCCTCCCAAACCATCCCAATCTGCCCCTCCTCATCACAACACCAATACACTCCAGTCCCATCCTTCCTCCCAAACCATCCCAATCTGCCCCTCCTCATCACAACACCAATACACTCCAGTCCCATCCTTCCTCCCAAACCATCTCAATCTGCCCCTCCTCATTACAACACCAATACACTCCAGTCCCATCCTTCCTCCCAAAACATCCCAATCTGCCCCTCCTCATCACAACACCAATACACTCCAGTCCCATCCTTCCTCCCAAACCATCTCAATCTGCCCCTCCTCATTACAACACCAATACACTCCAGTCCCATCCTTCCTCCCAAACCATCTCAATCTGCCCCTCCTCATCACAACACCAATACACTCCAGTCCCATCCTTCCTCCCAAACCATCCCAATCTGCCCCTCCTCATCACAACACCAATACACTCCAGTCCCATCCTTCCTCCCAAACCATCTCAATCTGCCCCTCCTCATTACAACACCAATACACTCCAGTCCCATCCTTCCTCCCAAAACATCCCAATCTGCCCCTCCTCATCACAACACCAATACACTCGAGTCCCATCCTTCCTCCCAAACCATCCCAATCTACCCCTCCTCATCACAACACCAATACACTCCAGTCCCATCCTTCCTCCTAAACCATCTCAATCTGCCCCTCCTCATTACAACACCAATACACTCCAGTCCCATCCTTCCTCCCAGACCATCCCAATCTGCCCCTCCTCATCACAACACCAATACACTCCAGTCCCATCCTTCCTCCCAAACCATCTCAATCTACCCCTCCTCATCACAACACCAATACACTCCAGTCCCATCCTTCCTCCCAAACCATCTCAATCTACCCCTCCTCATCACAACACCAATACACTCCAGTCCCATCCTTCCTCCCAAACCATCTCAATCTGCCCCTCCTCATCACAACACCAATACACTCCAGTCCCATCTATCCTCTCAACTTTTCCACTGCAAAACTGAATATAAAGTTACAGTATTTGGGGGAAGTTAATGCAGTACAATAGGAGAGTTTTACTATATATACTTAAACACGTGGAGTGGATGGAGGATGGCAACTGGGTGTAGAAAGTGAGAAGAGTGAACGTCAGGGGTATAGATGCGAGAGGCAGAGTGTGACCTCAGGGATAAGGGACTGAATAGGGAGGCTGCCAGAGATCAAGTAGTATGGACAGCCACCATTATTAAGTGACCAAGGCTGACACACACAAGCATGCTGGAGCCTTTATAATGGTAACAAAGCACAATAAAGTAGCTTAGTTGCTTTTTGTGTGTATCTGATGCAGTATTTAAAACTGGTTATCAACTGCTAAATGGTGCTTACAATTCTGAAGGTGGGGTCTATGTTTTTTTAGTTGTTTTCTTAGCACTTTCACAACATGGAAGGACACCATTCCTGAAAATTCCTTTGATTTTCCTCATGGCCTAACCACAATTACAATTATATATGTTACCACTATATTGAAGGTACTGAATTACTTATCAGACTAAGATCAATGTGGTGGGTGGTGGTAACATCATCCACTCACTTGGTGTAGTGCTGCCTACTTCTTCCTTCACCTTTATCATTCTTTTTCTGTGTCTGTCCTCCTCTCTTCCTATTTCTGCCATCCTACCTGTCACCTTTTATTACTCTTCTTTCCTTTTCAGGTGGCTTTACATTCCTGTAAGCCAGGAAACCACTTACAATGCTGGGTGGTAACCATGTAACCAATTTGTATGTGTGGGTTGGTGGAGGGTTGGTGCACCTCCCCGTAAAACAACTAATTCAAACACAAACGGCCACCCCTTACAGGATTATGGCGTCTGGCTGTAAACAGATAGACATAAAACAACTAACCACCCCTTACAGGATTATGACGTTTGGCTATAGATGGTTAGGCTTAGATAAAGAAACATGGTAAAGCAATCAGGAAACCCCTTGGATTTTCCTCGTACCCTAACCTCACTTACGATGATTTTACGACTATATTGACGCTACTGAATTTTTTTTATATGACTAAGATCAAGACATAACGCAATAACCCAGCCAGCAATCAAGGAGGTTCAACTATATGAAGCTCACTTTAACTTGGCCTAAAATTATCATCCTTCCAGCTTGATTACTGAGCTGCAGATTAACATTTGTGGTGCTAGTCATGAGGAAGTGCTGTGGAATGAATGTAGAGCCATAGCATTGTGTAAGTGTTATAGGAAGGATGTAGAGCCATAGCACTGTGAAAGTTTTTTTTTTTTTATGTGTCCGACTCTGGGCATAGGCTTCACAGCCTGCTATCAACGCCCAGCAGTCCTCCTATATACCATACACCTCTACATGTCACCACTTCGGCGCTAACACCCACCGTCCATACTGAATACATGCTAGGGCTGTCTCATACAGGACTGGTGCATTGGTATTAGCGGGGGTATTTTTACGACATGTCGGTGGGCTTTCTGGTAGATCAGTAAAGCCTGATTTAATGAAATTCAAATCCTTAAACTGTTCCCTGCCCAGCCGGGAATCGAACCTGGGTCCCTTAGGACTGCAGGCCACCTCTCTACCAATTGAGCCACCGCCTCCCCCAAAGTAAGTGCTATGGACAGGATGTACAGCCATAGTATTGTGTAAGTGCTATGGACAGGATGTACAGCCATAGTATTAAGTGCTATGGACAGGATGTACAGCCATAGTATTAAGTGCTATGGACAGGATGTACAGCCATAGTATTAAGTGCTATGGACAGGATGTACAGCCATAGTATTAAGTGCTATGGACAGGATGTACAGCCATAGTATTAAGTGCTATGGACAGGATGTACAGCCATAGTATTAAGTGCTATGGACAGGATGTACAGCCATAGTATTAAGTGCTATGGACAGGATGTACAGCCATAGTATTGTGTAAGTGCTATGGACAGGATGTACAGCCATAGTATTGTGTAAGTGTTATGGACAGGATGTACAGCCATAGTACTGTCATTTTCTGCCACTAAGTAAAACAGGCAGGAGAAGGATGACAATTCGCCAAGTTAAAGTGGACAGACTAAAAATGAATTGTCCTCATCAAGAAGAGGGTACTCACACTTTCTATTGCAGCAGTAGTAGTAGTTATAGTAGTAGCAGTCACACCAGTAGTACCAGCAATCATATTTTCATAGTACGGTAGTTGAGATAAACTAATCCACAGCACTAAGCTCACTATCCTTCATTATAGTAGTACAGTAATACCCACACACTGGCTGGTAGCACAAAGCACATACACAAGGGGGGGGGGAGTGTTTCTGAGTTTGTGGTTCCAAGGGCTTGATTGGTAAGAGGATGAGTGTCTGGCCCATTTCACTAGGCACATTCTCGACTCTTTCTCACTTCTTTTTCCTTGCTTCTACACCTCACTTCATTTCACTTCACCTGTGAGGGAGGAAAAAAGAATGATAACATGATGAAGGCAAATAATCATAATAATAATAAAAATAAATAATAATATTAGTGGTAGGTGGGGGTGCTCACCATCCCCTCACTCGATATAGTGCTGCTCTCTGGTGTCTGCCCTTTCCTCTCCTCCATCCTTTTTCCTTCCATCCTCTTCTGTCTTTCTTTCCTTCATTCTTTCCTCATCCTTCTCCCTACGGGTGACCCCCTCTTCTGCCTTTCTTTCCTTCATTTTTACCTCTTCTTTCTGCCTATTGGTGACTACACTGAGTGACAAGCCAAATGGTTTCATGTACACCAGGAAACCATTTACTGTGCTGGGTGGTAACCATATAACCAAATTTTGGCGCCTGGTGGTTTAGTAGGTACTGTAATTACGGCGCTCCAATCGGATTGAGCCGGTGAAAGTTTATATCCAAGGGATGGTTGGGGTTTATTGCTCACGTAAAGCCACTCAGGGATGAGTGAGGCTGGTCACTCTCATCTTAAATGTCAGGACCAACTTGCCTAGCCCCAGGCTCCTATGTCCCTCATGGGGCAGCACAGGATTGGATGATGGATGGATGGATAACAACGATAACAATAATTATGAAAATAACATATGAGGCCATTAGAGTGAAAAGCAGGTCAGCACCAAAAAAAGAAAAAAAAAAAAATGCTGTTAAAGTTTGTGTACTTTAAATGACAACTTTTCAACCAATGAAGATATTCTGCTCTTGTTTTATTTCCATGTAGCCTAATTCATCTACTTTTGCATAATGATACTCAGACGCTGATAATTAGAGGTATTTTAACTGAAAAAATTTAGTAACATCTTCTTTCTCCTCTTGTTAGACAACAATCGACGACAAAGTAGCAGTACTTTTACCCATAATATGTGTTATTGTAGGTCAGCTATAAGATACTGAGACTGAAAATATGTCAGTAGGTAAGTAAGGACATGTGCCTTTATGGTGGTGTCATAAATAAAAGCTTGGTGGTATGCGTCGAGCCAGGCGATTGGCGCGTCTTGCAGCCACCTCCTGCTGTGTGGCGCTCGCCTGGTTTTCCCTCTCACTCTTAGCCTCACATACATGCGGCTTACAAATAAGTGCGTGTTTTGACATGAATACTATGGTAAAATTGCCTTAACTCAAGTCGGAAACCCTGACATGATGTTGGTTTCCAAGGATGCAGTACTTGGGAGAAGAAAATACTAAGCCAAAATGGACCTAATGGTAATGTCATGGAGTGGTTGGCTATCAATAGCAGTACGGTCGTTCACAGCCCTTTAAAAATCGTAATTTTCGACCATCTTAGGAACATCTTTTTCACTTAAACCCTTGTTGTTGTGGTAGAAGAGGATTTGGGGAATAAAGTGGTATATGGCCGGGGTGGCGCTTACCTGGTTTTCCCTCCAAGCACCTCATATAATACCTAACAGTAATAATAATCATCATCATCATCATCATCATACAGTAGTAGTAGTAGTAATAATAGTAGCAGCAGTAGTAGTAGTAGCCTAGCCCTGGGCTCCTACTCTCCTCATGGGGCAAAATAGGATTGGATGATGGATGGATGGATTAATAATTTTATTACCATATTATTATAGGATCAATCTTATCTTAAATGTCAAGACCAACTGCCTAGCCCTGGGCTCCTACACTCCTCTTGGGGCAATGTAGGATTGGAGGATGGATGGATGGATTATTATAGGATATGAAATAATGTGATTCGTGAAAGATGTGGAGTGAGGAAGTCTGTGGACACCGGAATCGAAGAGAGTGTACTGAGATGGTATGGTCATGTGGAGAGAATGGATAACAATAGAGTGGTGAAAAAGTCACATCATTAATGTCAGGACCAACTTGCCTAGCCCAAGTCTCCTACGCCCCTCATGGGGCAACGTCGGATTGGATGATGGATGGATGAATAATAATAATAATAATAATAGTAATAATAATAATAATATAATAAACTCTCCTCCATCCCTCTTTCCTTCCATCCTCTTCTGTCTTTCCTCGTCCTTCTGCCTATGGGCAACTTTACACTCTCTCTTCTGTCATTCTTTCCTCTTCCTTCTGCCTGTGAGTGACTCTACACTGAGTGACAAGCCAAATGGTTTCCTGTACACCAGGAAACCATTTACTACACTGGGTGGTAACCATATAACCGAATTTTGGCACCTGGTGGTTTAGTGGGTAATTATTGCGCTCCAATCGGATTGAGCCGGTGAAGGTTTATATCCAAGGGGTGGTTGGGGTTTATTGGTCATGTAATGCCACTCAGGGATGAGTGAGGCTGGTCACTCTCACCTTAAATGTCAGGACCAACTGCCTAGCCCCGGGCTCCTACGCTCCTCATGGAGCAATGTAGGATTGGATGATGGATGATGATAGATAATAATAATAATAATAATAATAATAATAATAATTAATAATAATAAAATAATAATAATAATAATACTGTAATAATAAAACTTCATGTATTCATCACTTAATCCAGTGTTTCCCCATGAGGAGCAGAAGGGCCCAGGGCTAGGCAAGTTGGTCCTAACATTTATGATGTGTGACCAGCCTCACTCATCCCTGAGTGGCATAAACCTACACCAGCTCAATCTGACAGGAGTGCCTTAATTACCCACTAAACCACCAGGTGCCATAATTTGGTTATATGGTTACCACCCAGCGTGGTAAATGGTTTCCTTGTGTACAGGAAACCATTTGGCTTGTTGCTCAGTGTAGTTACCCACAGGCAGAAGGAAGAGAAAAAAATGAAGGAAAGAAAGACAGAAGAGGAAGGAAGGGAAGAAGGAAGGAAGAGAGGAAAGGGCAGGCACCTGAGAGCAGCACTACATTGAGTGAGTGGATGGTGAGCACCCCCACCTACCACAATAATAATAATTCATTCATTCATTTATCATCTAATCCAGTGTTGCCCCATGAGAAGCCTGGGGCTAGGCAAGTTGGTGCTGACATTTAAGATGAGAGTGACCAGCCTCACTCATCCCTGAATGGCATTACATGAGCAATAAACCCCAAGTATAATACCGTAACAATATTAATAATAAGAGTAATAATAATAATAAGTGACACAAGCCAAAACACATAACTTTACATTATCAAATACTGTACTATACATTCTACGTAGGCTAACAAATTGCCATCATAAATACAAACAGACAACCAGTATAACAATTTTTTTTTTTTATCTACTCACTTTATCTCACTGCATCTATTTAGCTTTGGCCAGATGCTTTAATCCCAAAGCAGGTGGCCACCATGACACTCCCTCTGCTATCAGGCAGCCCAGCCTCCATCCACTGCCTCTGCGTCAACCTTTCCTTCACTATCAGGCCACCCAGCTTCCAACCACTGCCTCTGCATCAACCTTTCCTTCGCTATCAGGCCACCCAGCCTCCAACCACTGCCTCTGCATCAACCTTTCCTTCACTATCAGGCCACCCAGCCTTCAACCACTGCCTCTGCATCAACCTTTCCTTCACTATCAGGCCACCCAGCTTCCAACCACTGCCTCTGCATCAACCTTTCCTTCACTATCAGGCCACCCAGCCTCCAACCACTGCCTCTGCATCAACCTTTCCATCACTATCAGGCCACCCAGCTTCCAACCACTGCCTCTGCATCAACCTTTCCTTCGCTATCAGGCCACCCAGTCTCCAACCACTGCCTCTGCATCAACCTTTCCTTCACTATCAGGCCACCCAGCCTCCATCTTCAATCGTATACCGGTACCTCTCCTCCCCATCTCTCTTCAACACCTCTCTCCTGCCAGTGTTCTGAAATAGGGATAATAATTAGTAGGGAAAAAAGGAAAAAAAATCTTATAACTTCTCTAATGATTTATTTTGTATAATTCACCTAAAAATTGTCTTTATTACTCATATATATTTAACAACCGGGTGCAGCAAGTGAAAATCGTTAAATTAGGGGTACAGCTGCAAGAGGCAGACCAAAAAAGACCTGGGACGAGGCCACAGTGTGGCCTCAGGGAAAAGGAACTGAACAGGGAGGCTGCCAGAGATTGAGCAGCAAGGAGAGCCACCTTGGTCACCCATTAGGTGACCAAGGCCGATGCATGCACGCATGTTGGAGCCTTTACAAACAAAATGAAATGATGTGGGATCAGGGTGACATCCCAAAACATTCACTTTATGGCTGCTGCAGCAGACAACTGATTCAACTCAGGAGGGTACAGTGTATTATGTAATCTATATGTTCAAAATACAGTGTAATTCTGAAAATTAAACATGGCTGGCATCAAGTAACCCAAGTCCAGGCAGACACTACTACATATCTCCCATACACACATCATCCTCTTGGGCACTAGGCCTCTTCCATTTTCCCTTCACCCTGCCATGTTCCAACCCTAGCAAAGCACATCTGACACACAAATGCAGCTGCTTCCTGGTGGTTGATGGGTCTGCTCAGCCGCACAGACCAGGGTAGAGCCACAGCAATAAAAACGCTAAGGAAGACACAGAGCGTATGCGAAAAAATACAGTAATATCGTCAGCATCTACCCAGAGCCACCCTAATGACTCTCCAAAGCCAGCGCTACCCTTCCCTACACTGGCCTAACAATGACCAAACACACACACACACACACACACACACACACACACTTATTGTACTGGGTGTGAGGGAGGAGGAATGAGTCAACTGTACAGTAAATACTCCCTGATGACTCTGTTGACTTCCTTCTGACCCTCTTGACTTCCTCCTGCTCTCCCTGATGACTCCTGACTTCCTGCAGACTTTTTCTTGACTTCCTGCTGACTTCTGACCCAACGATGGCAGCAACATTAGGACTCTCTCAGGTACAACCAGCCAAGTCCAGTCACATCCATCTGTAAAGGCAAAATAACATTAGGTAAATCTTAACTCAGCTGTTAACACTATTCCAGGCCAATGACGCAGAGGCACATCATTTATTTCCTTAGTTTCCATCCAAGACAGCTGAAATTTTTATGGTATATACCAGTAATTTATTATATATATTTTGATACCATATTATGATACAGTAAATAGCCACAAATCTTGGCTGTGTAATTATACATCATACATTTTTTACTCATACTGTAATTTCCTTTGGGGGGGGGGCAAACATCATCACACAGAGCTGAAAACTTTATGGGAAGTGATTTTTTTTTTTTTTTTTTCAAATGAAGAAGGAACCACAAACCGTGGGTCCGCAATATTTTGTCATTATCATCAAATATTGTTCTCCCTACGTGTCAAGTGGGGTTGGTGGAGGATTAGTGCCCCTCCCTGTAAAACGATTAACTCTAAGCCCTTGGTCACCCCGTTTGGGATACATGGCGTCTGGCAATGAATGAATGAATCAAATATTGAATAAATAATTTCTTTTGATGTGTATATACATATCATATTTTTTGTACACATTCGCAATATATTTTTTCCATTGTGCATGTCTAGCTATCAATCTCTATTGCCAGACGCCATAATCCCATAAGGGGTGGCCATTGACTCTGAGTTATTTGTTTTACAGGGATATTTGTTTTACAGGGAGGGGCACTAACCCTCCACCAACCCACTTGTTGAAAGGTAGGGAGCACATATGGTTTGGTTATATGGTTATCACCCAGCGTTGTAAATGGTTTCTTGGCTTACGTGTGCATGTCTCCTGGTTACTTATGGTCAAAGTTGGATTAAATTTTCATATTACTGTATATGTAAAATATGTTGTATGATACTATCACAAAAAAAAAAATTACTGTACTGTATATGCAGTATCTATCTATACATACAGTATATATATACACACACTCAATCCTCGTAAATCGCGTGTTTATAAATCACGGATTTGTAAATCACGGCTAAGTGGCTGTCAGATTGCCAGCACCCTTAAATCACTATTAAGTCACGAAAATCGCGGATCTAGGCACCAAAGTGGGCCTTTTCCGAGGAAAATTGTAAACCGCGGCATTGAATTTGATAACCGCGACCCAACAACCAATCACCACCTGTCCCTGGTGGCAAGTGTGCATACTAATGCCGCAGAATTAGTGAGAAACATCAGGAACTCATCACCAACTATTTTGCCCGGGTAAGGGCAGAAGCTGAGCTTGAACCACAGCCTGGCCCTTCATACACTGAGGACGTGGATGACGTAGCATCTGTCATCTCTGAGGCAGACTTTGAGCGCTTCCTGAGGGAGGCAGAGGAGCTGGAGAAGGGAGAACAGCATGAGGGAGCACCCCCACCTCATGCTGAGGGGTTCTAAGTTCTTCCCAACACCACCCCACTCCATTCACTTAAGCAATATCGTCATAAGATTAAGGTGAGATCCCTTAACCTTGCTTATTTCTATTAAATACATGCACTGAATATTCCTAAATTTGTATGTTTGTGTTTGATGGTGCCTAGATAGGTGTAGGTAGGGTGCTGTCGGGGGTGGTTGGCCAAAGTCCAGACCCTAATTAATTTTTCACATAAGAGTTATTATTTATAAACCGTGGAATTTGTAATCCGCGGCAGTGCTCCAGACCCAAATTGCCGCGGTTTACGACGATTGAGTGGGTATTCATGCCACTGTTAAGTGATTTTGGATAGGGGAACCTGGTGGACACTTACCCGTGCCAGAAACCCCGGTTATGTGGTTACCATCCAGCGCAGCAAATGGTTCCCTGGTGTACAGGAATCCATTAGGTTTGTTTTATATATATATATACTGTATATATATATATATATATATATATATATATATATATAGATAGATAGATAGATATATACTGATATATGAAGAATGGGTGCTACATTACATCAAGGCAAAAGTGTATAGGCTACACATTTTGTGCAACGCGTCAGCAGTAAACGCATGCAGCCACAAAGGCAAACTTCATTTCTTTGGCAAGTCACTCCTGTCCTGGGAATGGGGTAGAAAAGTTAGGCCTGGCTGGCCCAGGAAAGTGTTATGGTAATTGAGAAAAATTACAGTTTATGGATTAACTGACAAGTATACCAGACCTTGGGGAAGTCAGGTACACTACACCTTTTACTATGACTTGGCACAAAACTACCATCTCTCTGGCCAAAACTACCATCTCTCTGGCCAAAATTACCATCTCTCTGGCCAAAACTACCATCTCTCTGGCCAAAACTACCATCTCTCTGGCCAAAACTACCATCCCTCTGGCCAAAATTACCATCCCTCTGGCCAAAATTACCATCTCTCTCTGGCCAAAATTACCATCTCTCTGGCCAAAATTACCATCTTTGGCCAAAATTACCATCCCTCTGGCCAAAATTACCATCTCTCTGGCCAAAATTACTATCTTTGGCCAAAATTACCATCCCTCTGGCCAAAATTACCATCTTTGGCCAAAACTACCATCTCTCTGGCCACAATTACCATCTTTCCAATTAAAATTCTGAGTTGTAATAAACAGTGTAATGCAAGGATACAATGCTAATCACAAAGAAGTGCTACAGAAAGGATGTAGAGCACTAGTACAGTATTGCCTTTTTCTGCCACTGAGCTAAGGGAAATAAACTGCAAAGGAATTAAAATCTTTGCCAAGTTCAGATGAAAGAACTATACCTGATGTCTCTGCTGACTTCCTGCTGACTCCTTGCTGATTTCCTTTGACTTCTTGGCAATTTCCTGCTGACTCCTTGCTGATTTCCTACTTACTCCTTGCTGACTCTCTGGTGCATTTTGATGGAAGGAAGGTTGGGGTAATAGCAGGCAGGTCGGTTCAGCACCATCTGTGCAGGTAAAAATAAAGCCATTGGTGTCTATCTATCTATTGTCCGACCCCTAATCCTGTAAGGGGTGGCCACAAACAGATAGCCTCCATGTTGCCTTCTCCCCTGCAATTCACTGCCCTCCTCCCAGAGAAATTACCATCTCCTTTAATAAATAATAATAATAATAATAATGATAATAATAAAAATCACTAATCTCTTGGCTAATTCAGATGCTTCACAAATGCATAAATGTGCTTTTTAGTATGGAGGCTGTCTGTCCATACACACACAAAATATACTGTACCATCTCTTAATAATAATAATAATAATAATAATAATAATAAAAATCACTAATCTCCTGGCTAATTCAGATGCTTCACAAATGCATAAATGTGCTTTTTAGTATGGAGGCTGTCTGTCCATAAACACACAAAATATACTGTACCATCTCTTAATAATAATAATAATAATAATAACAATAATAAAAATCACTAATCTCCTGGCTAATTCAGATGCTTCACAAATGCATAAATGTGCTTTTTAGTATGGAGGCTGTCTGTCCATAAACACACAAAATATGCATTAAATGACAGGCACCACCTGAGATGCCTGTGTCCCACTCTCACCAATGTTGTGATGGCGTCAGAGTTATGGATTTCCTGAACCCAGTCACCCTCACAAGACTGGATACAGGCGGGTCCTGTTAAATGATTGGGGTGTGTTAATGGACGACTGCTTCAATAATTGATATGATACTTATATAATGCAGGGGAGGATATGTACTGTATAATGGAGTATGTGTATGAGATGTGACGTGGGAGCAGGGCAGTGAAATGGCGGGGTACCAGGTGACATGGAGGTGTTTTGTTTGTGGCCACCCCTTATGTGATTAAGGTGTCTGACAATAGACAGACAGATCAAACTTAGGGGAAAAATCAGGTTAGGTTAACTGATCCCACCAGCATCACTGAACCTGGGTCTAAATTGCCCATTCTCATATCATCCATTTCTTGTATAGCAGAAGAACATGTACCAGAACCCACACGTACAGTACTCTATTGTACGGCATTTGAAACTACTTTATCATTTCAAATTGTGAAGTCTTGTATGACTGGATACTCTTACTTTATGGCATCTAAAACATTATGATACTAGTTTTTTATCACTTTTCTTGGTTCCAAAATTATGAAGTCTTATATGATTTGATCCTCTTACATTATGGCATTTGAAACAACATTATGATACTCTTATTTTTAATCACTCTTCTTGATTCCAAAATTGTAAAGTCTTGTATGACTGGATTTATGGCATTTGAAACACTAACAATAACTACTATTTATTTTGAATCACATTTCTTGGCCTTTCACCATGTCCTTTCCATTATTTTTATTTTTTTTATTTTTTTTTTTTTTTACAATAGCATCAGTGTGGCAGCTTTGAAATGTGAGAATCAGAGTTTGCCAAGGCTGCTGTTACAAATCATGAAGTTTTCACAAATTCTCTGCAGCCAACTGCATTTCAGCAATGGAATAAATCAGAGTGGGTCAGGTTAGCTGAACTGAGGTTAGGTCAGGTTAGATTAGAACTGAGATGAGGTTAGGTTTGGTCAGTTTAGGTTACAAGAAATCGGGATAGGTTAGGTTAGTTTATGATAGGTTATGTTAGGTTGTGTTAAGAGGTTAGATTAGATTATAAAAGAGGTAAAATTACAATAAATGAGATTAAAATACATTATGATAAAGGAAGCTGGGTTAGGATATATTAACACAGATGAGATTAAGTATGTAATGAAATGGTGTTCCAAGACAGCCATCATAAGGTTTGGTAAAGGTGAAGTAGGTTAGGTTAGGATAAATTAAGTTAAATTACATTCAGCTGGGTTAGGATAAATTAACACAGATGAGATTAGTATGTGACAAAATGGTGTTCCAAGACAGCCATCATAAGGTTTGGTAAAGGTGAAGTAGGTCAGGTTAGGATAAATTAGGTTAAATTACATTCAGCTGGGTTAGGATCAAATTACGGTACCACAAGAGAGATTAGATGATTGTCCAGCTGGCGTTACAAAATGCCGACCTGCTTTTGGCGTCAATCGGCAGAGTTGTGATTATAATTCTAATTCCATCTACTGCCAGACGCCTTAATCCCGTAATGGGTGGCCACAAACAAATCGCCTCCATGTCACCATGTCTCCCAACATTTCACTGCCCTCCCCCAGCTCACACCACCCTCCCTCGCATACCTCTCCATTCTATCCCTCCATCTCATCCTCAGCCTCCTCCTCCCTCTCCCTTCCTCCACCTCACTTATATAAACTCTCCTCATTAGTCTCTTATTCTACATCCTCTCGACATGGCCAAACAATTCACTAATTATAAAAGAAATAACACACATCAAAACTTTAAAATACACACAGAAAATATCATAAAAATAATCTACAAGGAGTTGTTAGGAAAAAACAGGAAAACATGGCAAAACTAAAGTGGTGGCTGCCTCGTTAACTACCATCCTGGCTTTTGTTGTTAACGTCCTTTGCCGTGGTGGTGATGGAGGAGACAATGGTAAAGTACACCAGTTTCAATAAAAATGGGCCTAAAAACAAACTCAAATTACATGTAAAACCATCGGAAAAACCCAAACTATGTGTAGAGGAATGAGGTAATGAAAATAAAAAAGGCAAAATTATTGTTTCAGGCAAAAACACAATTACGAGATTTTGATCCACTTTTTCGGAATATTGGACAAATCTAAAACACTTTTGTTACAAATTTTTATTTTACTCTTGAAGACAACCTAACCTAACCTTCAGGAGTACAATAAAATAAATGTCAATGAAAAGGCAACAGAAAAGTGTTTTAAAACTGTCTAAAAAACTGAAAAAAACGAATCAAAATCTCGTAATTATTTTTGGCTGAAACTATTCCAACCAAACTACAAAAAAATATTCCTTGGTCTCCCCCTCCTCTTCCAGCTCTCACCTACACTCTCTAGTACGTCAATTTCAACCTGACAAAGATCCCTACACCCTTTTCTGCTTCGGCTATCCCTGTTAAACGCAATGTACCGATAGCTTTAGTTAACTAACCTGCAGGGCTGATTTGACTAGCCACCAAGGAGATTCAGCCGTACCTCGAAACTACGGCTGATCATATTAAAGGCATTCAGGATTTAATATCTGACCTGTATGAGTGGGATAATTCCTGTTGGGGTGGCCCAAAGCTGTCAAGCGATGACAAACCTCTCTCACCTCTTCCCCCTCATGGTCGCCCACATCCTAAGTTACAGCTCGGTCATTATACACTCACCTGCAGCGTTTTGGTAGGCGGAGAAGATGCCAGGGCAGGCTAGGTGGCCAATACACACATAATATATCGTCCTTTCATCCTAAATATCAAAATAAACACTCAAAATACATTACACATTTCAACACCGACGCCAAACCACAGCAGCAAAACACCGGAGGAATGGAGAATCTCGCCTTCGGGACAAACTCATAATTTTACCGATCTTTCAATATAAATAACATTTACATACGACTTTTGACTTCCCATAATTATCACTATATTCATATCACACGTGGTTGTTTCATAAATATAAGAAAAATTGTTTTCCATACAACTATAGGTGCTTATTGTTGTAGTTTTTTTTTTTTTTAAGTTTTAGTAATATAGTTCCCATACTTATTTCCTATCTCATTTCTTCAAGAGAACATTTCTGTACATCAATATCTATACGGAAATGTTAAGAAACTAATCGGTATAAGAGAACTTAAATAAAACACAGAGGTTGAGAATAGAAGAGTTGACCCGCGAGATTTAAAAGCCTCCCTTCCCCCCCTCTCTCTCTCTCTCTCTCTGCTATTATACATATAGGCTATAGTGCAAGGCATTGTCATGGTACATAAAGCTCTCTCTGCTACTATATACATCATAATATAGGATACAGAACAAGGAATAGTGAAGCATTAGCACCAAGCCATAATATGGCTATATGGCACTGTAGGAGTAGAGAGAAAATAAACTGCCAGAAGAAACACGGAAATATCAAGAAGAGAGGTTGGACAGAAGAGTAGAAGAGGACAGTAAGGAGAGAAAGACTGGAGACAAACAGGCCCCTTTTAGTCGCCTCTTTCGACAAGCAGGGATGCTGGGGAAGTATTTGGCGAGCAACATTCCATGAACAATAAAACCTAACCACCCGTTGGCACCTAAAAATAATATGAAGGCAATGACGCCAGTGCACTATAGCCTACATCAGTATACATCATGTAGACCCATCACTGATTTCCTTGTACAGTAGGGAACTGTTCCATAAAGGGGAAAGTGGGCATGTGTGACACGCTATACTACAACTACAACTGCTATTATTACCACTATCTATCTGTCTATAGCCAGACACCATAATCCCGTAAGGGGTGGTCGTTTGTCACACGAAGCCGGCTATAATAACTCAAAGACTTTGAGTTATTATAGCCGGCTTCGTGTGACAAACGACCACCCCTTACGGGATTATGGCGTCTGGCTATAGACAGATAGATAGTGGTAATGATAGCAGTTGTAGTTGTAGTATAGCGTGTCACACATGCCCACTTTCCCCTTTATGGAACAGTTCCCTACTGTACAAGGAAATCAGTGATGGGTCTACATGCTGTATACTGATGTAGGCTATAGTGCACTGGCGTCATTGCCTTCATATTACTTTTAGGTGCCAACGGGTGGTTAGGTTTTATTGTTCATGGAATGTTGCTCGCCAAATACTTCCCCAGCATCCCTGCTTGTCGTCGAAAGAGGCGACTAAAAGGGGCCTGTTTGTCTCCAGTCTTTCTCTCCTTACTGTCCTCTTCTACTCTTCTGTCCAACCTCTCTTCTTGATATTTCCGTGTTTCTTCTGGCAGTTTAATTTCCCTCTACTCCTGCAGTGCCATATAGCCATATTATGGCTTGGTGCTAATGCTTCACTATTCCTTGTTCTGTATCCTATATTATGATGTATATAGTAGCAGAGAGAGCTTTATGTACCATGACAATGCCTTGCACTATAACCTATATGTATAATAGCAGAGAGAGAGAGAGAGAGAGAGAGAGAGGGGGGAAGGGAGGCTTTTAAATCTCGCGGGTCAACTCTTCTATTCTCAACCTCTGTGTTTTATTTAAGTTCTCTTATACCGATTAGTTTCTTAACATTTCCGTATAGATATTGATGTACAGAAATGTTCTCTTGAAGAAATGAGATAGGAAATAAGTATGGGAACTATATTACTAAAACTTAAAAAAAAAAAAAAACTACAACAATAAGCACCTATAGTTGTATGGAAAACAATTTTTCTTATATTTATGAAACAACCACGTGTGATATGAATATAGTGATAATTATGGGAAGTCAAAAGTCGTATGTAAATGTTATTTATATTGAAAGATCGGTAAAATTATGAGTTTGTCCCGAAGGCGAGATTCTCCATTCCTCCGGTGTTTTGCTGCTGTGGTTTGGCGTCGGTGTTGAAATGTGTAATGTATTTTGAGTGTTTATTTTGATATTTAGGATGAAAGGACGATATATTATGTGTGTATTGGCCACCTAGCCTGCCCTGGCATCTTCTCCGCCTACCAAAACGCTGCAGGTGAGTGTATAATGACCGAGCTGTAACTTAGGATGTGGGCGACCATGAGGGGGAAGAGGTGAGAGAGGTTTGTCATCGCTTGACAGCTTTGGGCCACCCCAACAGGAATTATCCCACTCATACAGGTCAGATATTAAATCCTGAATGCCTTTAATATGATCAGCCGTAGTTTCGAGGTACGGCTGAATCTCCTTGGTGGCTAGTCAAATCAGCCCTGCAGGTTAGTTAACTAAAGCTATCGGTACATTGCGTTTAACAGGGATAGCCGAAGCAGAAAAGGGTGTAGGGATCTTTGTCAGGTTGAAATTGACGTACTAGAGAGTGTAGGTGAGAGCTGGAAGAGGAGGGGGAGACCAAGGAATATTTTTTTGTAGTTTGGTTGGAATAGTTTCAGCCAAAAATAATTACGAGATTTTGATTCGTTTTTTTCAGTTTTTTAGACAGTTTTAAAACACTTTTCTGTTGCCTTTTCATTGACATTTATTTTATTGTACTTATGAAGGTTAGGTTAGGTTGTCTTCAAGAGTAAAATAAAAATTTGCAACAAAAGTGTTTTAGATTTGTCCAATATTCCGAAAAAGTGGATCAAAATCTCGTAATTGTGTTTTTGGCTGAAACAATAATTTTGCCTTTTTTATTTTCATTACCTCATTCCTCTACACATAGTTTGGGTTTTTCCGATGGTTTTACATGTAATTTGAGTTTGTTTTTAGGCCCATTTTTATTGAAACTGGTGTACTTTACCATTGTCTCCTCCATCACCACCACGGCAAAGGACGTTAACAACAAAAGCCAGGATGGTAGTTAACGAGGCAGCCACCACTTTAGTTTTGCCATGTTTTCCTGTTTTTTCCTAACAACTCCTTGTAGATTATTTTTATGATATTTTCTGTGTGTATTTTAAAGTTTTGATGTGTGTTATTTCTTTTATAATTAGTGAATTGTTTGGCCATGTCGAGAGGATGTAGAATAAGAGACTAATGAGGAGAGTTTATATAAGTGAGGTGGAGGAAGGGAGAGGGAGGAGGAGGCTGAGGATGAGATGGAGGGATAGAATGGAGAGGTATGCGAGGGAGGGTGGTGTGAGCTGGGGGAGGGCAGTGAAATGTTGGGAGACATGGTGACATGGAGGCGATTTGTTTGTGGCCACCCATTACGGGATTAAGGCGTCTGGCAGTAGATGGAATTAGAATTATAATCACAACTCTGCCGATTGACGCCAAAAGCAGGTCGGCATTTTGTAACGCCAGCTGGACAATCATCTAATCTCTCTTGTGGTACCGTAATTTGATCCTAACCCAGCTGAATGTAATTTAACCTAATTTATCCTAACCTGACCTACTTCACCTTTACCAAACCTTATGATGGCTGTCTTGGAACACCATTTTGTCACATACTAATCTCATCTGTGTTAATTTATCCTAACCCAGCTGAATGTAATTTAACTTAATTTATCCTAACCTAACCTACTTCACCTTTACCAAACCTTATGATGGCTGTCTTGGAACACCATTTCATTACATACTTAATCTCATCTGTGTTAATATATCCTAACCCAGCTTCCTTTATCATAATGTATTTTAATCTCATTTATTGTAATTTTACCTCTTTTATAATCTAATCTAACCTCTTAACACAACCTAACATAACCTATCATAAACTAACCTAACCTATCCCGATTTCTTGTAACCTAAACTGACCAAACCTAACCTCATCTCAGTTCTAATCTAACCTGACCTAACCTCAGTTCAGCTAACCTGACCCACTCAGATTTATTCCATTGCTGAAATGCAGTTGGCTGTAGAGAATTTTTGAAAACTTCATGATTTGTAACTGCAGCCTTGGCAAACTATGATTCTCACATTTCAAAGCTGCCACACTGATGTTATTGTAAAAAAAAGAAATGGAAAGGACATGGTGAAAGGCCAAGAAATGTGATTCAAAATAAATAGTAGTTATTGTTAGTGTTTCAAATGCCATAAATCCAGTCATACAAGACTTTACAATTTTGGAATCAAGAATAGTGATTAAAAATAAGAGTATCATAATGTTGTTTCAAATGCCATAATGTAAGAGGATCAAATCATATAAGACTTCATAATTTTGGAACCAAGAAAAGTGATAAAAAAAACTAGTATCACAATGTTTCAGATGCCATAAAGTAAGAGTATCCAGTCATACAAGACTTCACAATTTGGAATGATAAAGTAGTTTCAAATGCCGTACAATAGAGTACTGTACGTGTGGGTTCTGGTACATGTTCTTCTGCTATACAAGAAATGGATGATATGAGAATGGGCAATTTAGACCCAGGTTCAGTGATGCTGGTGGGATCAGTTAACCTAACCTGATTTTTCCCCTAAGTTTGATCTGTCTGTCTATTGTCAGACACCTTAATCACATAAGGGGTGGCCACAAACAAAACACCTCCATGTCACCTGGTACCCCGCCATTTCACTGCCCTGCTCCCACGTCACATCTCATACACATACTCCATTATACAGTACATATCCTCCCCTGCATTATATAAGTATCATATCAATTATTGAAGCAGTCGTCCATTAACACACCCCAATCATTTAACAGGACCCGCCTGTATCCAGTCTTGTGAGGGTGACTGGGTTCAGGAAATCCATAACTCTGACGCCATCACAACATTGGTGAGAGTGGGACACAGGCATCTCAGGTGGTGCCTGTCATTTAATGCATATTTTGTGTGTTTATGGACAGACAGCCTCCATACTAAAAAGCACATTTATGCATTTGTGAAGCATCTGAATTAGCCAAGAAATTAGTAATTTTTATTATTATTATTATTATTATTATTAATAAGAGATCGTACAGTATATTTTGTGTGTGTATGGACAGACAGCCTCCATACTAAAAAGCACATTTATGCATTTGTGAATCATCTGAATTAGCCAAGAGATTAGTGATTTTTATTATTATTATTATTATTATTAAAGGAGATGGTAATTTCTCTGGGAGGAGGGCAGTGAATGGCAGGGGACAAGGCAACATGGAGGCAATCTGTTTGTGGCCACCCCTTACAGGATTAAGGGTCGGAGAATAGATAGATAGACACCAATGGCTTTATTTTTACCTGCACAGATGGTGCTGAACTGACCTGCCTGCTATTACCCCAACCTTCCTACCATCAAAATGCACCAGAGAGTCAGCAAGGAGTAAGTAGGAAATCAGCAAGGAGTCAGCAGGAAATTGCCAAGAAGTCAAAGGAAATCAGCAAGGAGTCAGCAGGAAGTCAGCAGAGACATCAGGTATAGTTCTTTCATCTGAACTTGGCAAAGATTTTAATTCCTTTGCAGTTTATTTCCCTTAGCTCAGTGGCAGAAAAAGACAATACTGTACTAGTGCTCTACATCCTTT
Source organism: Coenobita brevimanus (assembly GCF_032717465.1). Classification (NCBI taxonomy): domain Eukaryota; kingdom Metazoa; phylum Arthropoda; class Malacostraca; order Decapoda; family Coenobitidae; genus Coenobita; species Coenobita brevimanus. The sequence continues at coordinate 33,302,461 of NC_137027.1, forward strand.
CCGTAGCACTTCTTTGTGATTAGCATTGTATCCTTGCATTACTGTTTATTACAACTCAGAATTTTAATTGGAGAGATGGTAATTTTGGCCAGAGAGATGGTAGTTTTGGCCAAAGATGGTAATTTTGGCCAGAGAGATGGTAGTTTTGGCCAAAGATGGTAATTTTGGCCAGAGAGATGATAGTTTTGGCCAAAGATGGTAATTTTGGCCAGAGAGATGGTAATTTTGGCCAGACAGATGGTAGTTTTGGCCAAAGATGGTAATTTTGGCCAGAGAGATGGTAATTTTGGCCAGAGGGATGGTAGTTTTGGCCAGAGAGATGGTAGTTTTGGCCAGAGAGATGGTAATTTTGGTCAGAGAGATGGTAGTTTTGGCCAGAGAGATGGTAGTTTTGTGCCAAGTCATAGTAAAAGGTGTAGTGTACCTGACTTCCCCAAGGTCTGGTATACTTGTCAGTTAATCCATAAACTGTAATTTTTCTCAATTACCATAACACTTTCCCGGGCCAGCCAGGCCTAACTTTTCTACCCCATTCCCAGGCCAGGAGTGACTTGCCAAAGAAATGAAGCTGTTTTGCCTTTGTGGCTGCATGCATTTACTGCTGACGCATTGCACAAAATGTGTAGCCTATACACTTTTGCCTTGATGTAATGTAGCACCCATTCTTCATATACCGGTATCTATCTATCTATCTATCTATATATATATATATATATATATATATATATATATATATATAAAACAAACCTAATGGTTTCCTGTACACCAGGGAACCATTTGCCGCGCTGGATGGTAACCACATAACCGGGGTTTCTGGCACGGGTAAGTGTCCACCAGATTCCCCTATCCAAAATCACTTTACAATGGCATGAATACCCACTCAATCCTCGTTAACCGCGGCAATTTGGGTCTGGAGCACTGCTGCGGATTACAAATTCCGCGGTTTATAAATAATAACTCTTATGTGAAAAATTAATTAGGGTCTGGACTTTGGCCAACCACCCCCGACAGCACCCTACCTACACCTATCTAGGCACCATTAAACACAAACATACAAATTTAGGAATATTCAGTGCATGTATTTAATAGAAATAAGCAAGGTTAAGGGATCTCACCTTAATCTTATGACGATATTGCTTAAGTGAATGGAGTGGGGTGGTGTTGGGAAGAACTTAGAACCCCTCAGCATGAGGTGGGGGTGCTCCCTCATGCTGTTCTCCCTTCTCCAGCTCCTCTGCCTCCCTCAGGAAGCGCTCAGAGTCTGCCTCAGAGATGACAGATGCTACGTCATCCACGTCCTCAGTGTATGAAGGGCCAGGCTGTGGTTCAGGCTCAGCTTCTGCCCTTACCCGGGCAAAATAGTTGGTGATGAGTTCCTGATGTTTCTCATTAATTCTGCGGCATTAGTATGCACACTTGCCACCAGGGACAGGTGGTGATTGGTTGTTGGGTCGCGGTTATCAAATTCAATGCCGCGGTTTACAATTTTCCTCGGAAAAGGCCCACTTTGGTGCCTAGATCCGCGATTTTCGTGACTTAATAGTGATTTAAGGGTGGCGGCAATCTGACAGCCACTTAGCCGTGATTTACAAATCCGTGATTTATAAACACGCGATTTACGAGGATTGAGTGTGTGTATATATATACTGTATGTATAGATAGATACTGCATATACAGTACAGTAATTTTTTTTTTTGTGATAGTATCATATAACATATTTTACATATACAGTAATATGAAAATTTAATCCAACTTTGACCATAAGTAACCAGGAGACATGCACACGTAAGCCAAGAAACCATTTACAACGCTGGGTGATAACCATATAACCAAACCATATGTGCTCCCTACCTTTCAACAAGTGGGTTGGTGGAGGGTTAATGCCCCTCCCTGTAAAACAAATATCCCTGTAAAACAAATAACTCAGAGTCAATGGCCACCCCTTATGGGATTATGGCGTCTGGCAATAGATAGATAGATAGCTAGACATGCACAATGGAAAAAATATATTGCGAATGTGTACAAAAAATATGATATGTATTTACACATCAAAAGAAATTATTTATTCAATATTTGATGATAATGACAAAATATTGCGGACTCGCGGTTGGTGGTTCCTTCTTCATTTGAAAAAAAAAAAAAAAAAAAAAAATCACTTCCCATAAAGTTTTCAGATCTGTGTGATGATGTTTGCCCCCCCCCAAAGGAAATTACAGTATGAGTAAAAAATGTATGATGTATAATTACACAGCCAAGATTTGTGGCTATTTACTGTATCATAATATGGTATCAAAATATATATATAATAAATTACTGGTATATACCATAAAAATTTCAGCTGTCTTGGATGGAAACTAAGGAAATAAATGATGTGCCTCTGCGTCATTCGCCTGGAATAGTGTTAACAGCTGAGTTAAGATTTACCTAATGTTATTTTGCCTTTACAGATGGATGTGACTGAACTTGGCTGGTTGTACCTGAGAGAGTCCTAATGTTGCTGCCATCGTTGGGTCAGAAGTCAGCAGGAAGTCAAGAAAAAGTCTGCAGGAAGTCAGGAGTCATCAGGGAGAGCAGGAGGAAGTCAAGAGCGTCAGAAGTAAGTCAACAGAGTCATCAGGGAGTATTTACTGTACAGTTGACTCATTCCTCCTCCCTCACACCCAGTACAATAAGTGTGTGTGTGTGTGTGTTTGGTCATTGTTAGGCCAGTGTAGGGAAGGGTAGGGCAGGCTTTGGAGAGTCATTTGGGTGGCTCTGGGTAGATGCTGACGATATTACTGTATTTTTTCGCATACGCTCTGTCTTCCTTAGCGTTTTTATTGCTGTGGCTCTACCCTGGTCTGTGCGGCTGAGCAGACCCATCAACCACCAGGAAGCAGCTGCATTTGTGTGTCAGATGTGCTTTGCTAGGGTTGGAACATGGCAGGGTGAAGGGAAAATGGAAAGGCCTAGTGCCCAAGAGGATGATGTGTGTATGGGAGATATGTAGTAGTGTCTGCCTGGACTTGGGTTACTTGATGCCAGCCATTTTTAATTTTCAGAACTACACTGTATTTTGAACATATAGATTACATAATACACTGTACCCTCCTGAGTTGAATCAGTTGTCTGCTGCAGCAGCCATAAAGTGAATGTTTTGGGATGTCACCCTGATCCCAGATCATTTCATTTTGTTTGTAAAGGCTCCAACATGCGTGCATGCATCGGCCTTGGTCACCTAATGGGTGACCAAGGTGGCTTTCCTTGCTGCTCAATCTCTGGCAGCCTCCCTGTTCAGTTCCTTTTCCCTGAGGCCACACTGTGGCCTCGTCCCAGGTCTTTTTTGGTCTGCCTCTTGCAGCTGTACCCCTAATTTAACGATTTTCACTTGCTGCACCCGGTTGTTAAATATATATGAGTAATAAAGACAATTTTTAGGTGTATTATAAAAAATAAATCATTAAAGGAGTTATTAGATTTTTTTTCTTTTTTCCCTACTAATTATTATCCCTATTTCAGAACACTGGCAGGAGAGAGGTGTTGAAGAGAGATGGGGAGGAGAGGTACCGGTATAAGATTGAAGATGGAGGCTGGGTGGCCTGATAGTGAAGGAAAGGTTGATGCAGAGGCAGTGGTTGGAGGCTGGGTGGCCTGATAGTGAAGGAAAGGTTGATGCAGAGGCAGTGGTTGGAGGCTGGGTGGCCTGATAGCGAAGGAAAGGTTGATGCAGAGGCAGTGGTTGGAAGCTGGGTGGCCTGATAGTGAAGGAAAGGTTGATGCAGAGGCAGTGGTTGGAGGCTGGGTGGCCTGATAGTGAAGGAAAGGTTGATGCAGAGGCAGTGGTTGGAGGCTGGGTGGCCTGATAGTGAAGGAAAGGTTGATGCAGAGGCAGTGGATGGAGGCTGGGCTGCCTGATAGTAGAGGGAGTGTCATGGTGGCCACCTGCTCTGGGATTAAAGCATCTGGCCAAAGCTAAATAGATGCAGTGAGATAAAGTGAGTAGATAAAAAAAAAAATTGTTATACTGGTTGTCTGTTTGTATTTATGATGGTAATTTGTTAGCCTACGTAGAATGTATAGTACAGTATTTGTTAATGTAAAGTTATGTGTTTTGGCTTGTGTCAGTTATTATTATTATTATTATTACTCTTATTATTAATATTGTTACCGTATTATACTTGGGGTTTATTTGTCATGTAATGCGATTCAGGGATGAGTGAGGCTGGTCACTCTCATCTTAAATGTCAGTACCAACTTGCCTAGCCCCAGGCTCCTCATGGGGCAACACTGGATTAGATGATAAATGAATGAATGAATTATTATTATTGTGGTAGGTGGGGGTGCTCACCATCCACTCACTCAATGTAGTGCTGCTCTCAGGTGCCTGCCCTTTCCTCTCTTCCTTCCTTCTTCCCTTCCTTCCTCTTCTGTCTTTCTTTCCTTCATTTTTTCCTCTTCCTTCTGCCTGTGGGTAACTACACTGAGCAACAAGCCAAATGGTTTCCTGTACACAAGGAAACCATTTACCACCCTGGGTGGTAACCATATAACCAAATTATGGCACCTAGTGGTTTAGTGGGTAATTATGGCACTCCTGTCAGATTGAGCTGGTGTAGGTTTATGCCACTCAGGGATGAGTGAGGCTGGTCACACATCATAAATGTTAGGACCAACTTGCCTAGCCCTGGGCCCTTCTGCTCCTCATGGGGAAACACTGGATTAAGTGATTATTTCTTACTTTCTTCTTTCTTACTTTCTTCTTTCTTACTTTCTTACTTTCTTCTTTCTTACTTTCTTCTTTCTTACTTTCTTACTTTCTTCTTTCTTTCTTCTTTCTTACTTTCTTCTTTCTTTCTTCTTTCTTACTTTCTTCTTTCTTTCTTCTTTCTTACTTTCATACTTTCTTACTTTCTTACTTTCTTCTTTCTTACTTTCTTCTTTCTTACTTTCATACTTTCTTACTTTCTTCTTTCTTACTTTCTTCATTCTTACTTTCTTACTTTCTTCTTTCTTACTTTCTTCTTTCTTACTTTCTTCTTTCTTACTTTCTTCTTTCTTACTTTCTTACTTTCTTCTTTCTTACTTTCTTCTTTCTTACTTCTTTCTTACTTTCTTCTTTCTTACTTTCATACTTTCTTACTTTCTTCTTTCTTACTTTCTTCTTTCTTACTTTCTTCTTTCTTACTTTCTTCTTTCTTACTTTCTTCTTTCTTACTTTCTTACTTTCTTCTTTCTTACTTTCTTCTTTCTTACTTTCTTCTTTCTTACTTTCTTCTTTCTTACTTTCATACTTTCTTCTTTCTTACTTTCTTCTTTCTTACTTTCTTCTTTCTTACTTTCTTACTTTCTTCTTTCTTACTTTCTTCTTACTTTCTTCTTTCTTACTTTCTTACTTTCTTCTTTCTTACTTTCTTCTTTCTTACTTTCTTACATTCTTACTTTCTTCTATCTTACTTTCTTCTTTCTTACTTTCTTCTTTCTTACTTTCTTCTTTCTTACTTTCTTCTTTCTTACTTTCTTCTTTCTTACTTTCTTACATTCTTACTTTCTTCTATCTTACTTTCTTACTTTCTTACTTTCTTTTTTCTTACTTTCATACTTTCTTACATTCTTACTTTCTTACTTTCTTCTTTCTTACTTTCTTCTTTCTTACTTTCTTACTTTCTTCTTTCTTACTTTCTTACTTTCTTCTTTCTTACTTTCTTCTTTCTTACTTTCTTACTTTCTTCTTTCTTACTTTCTTACTTTCTTCTTTCTTACTTTCTTTTGTCTTACTTTCATACTTTCTTACTTTCTTACTTTCTTCTTTCTTACTTTCTTACTTTCTTACTTTCTTCTTTCTTACTTTCTTACTTTCTTACTTTCTTACTTTCTTACTTTCTTCTTTCTTACTTTCTTCTTTCTTACTTTCATACTTTCTTACTTTCTTCTTTCTTTTCCTTTCTTGCTTTTTTCTTTCTTACTTTTTTCTTTCTTACTTTCTTACTTTCTTCTTTCTTACTTTCTTCTTTCTTACTTTCATACTTTCTTACTTTCTTCTTTCTTACTTTCTTCTTTCTTTTCCTTTCTTGCTTTTTTCTTTCTTACTTTTTTCTTTCTTACTTTCTTCTTTCTTTCTTTCTTCTTTCTTTTCTTTCTTCGCCTGTCTACTTCCTCTCTTCACTCTTCTCCTTTCTCCTTTCTTTTTCTTCTTTTTTCTCTTTTCTTTCTCCTTTCTCCCTTCTCCGTTTTTAGTTCTGATTATTTCTCTCTCCCTTCCTCTTCTTTCTTTTCGTTTCTTTCCTCCTCCTCCTCCTCCTCCTCCTCCTTACTCCAACGTCTACTACTCTTGTTACACTGAAGGAGCGTTGTGGTGTGGATGTGGATGTGATAGGAAGCGTTAGGAGAAACTCACTGAGGTGGTTTGGCCATGTGGAGAGGATGGAGAGTGAGAGACTGACGAGGAGAGTGTGAGGAAGCGTTGTGGTGTGGATGTGGATGTGATAGGAAGCGTTAGGAGAAACATACTGAGGTGGTTTGGCCATGTGGAGAGGATGGAGAGTGAGAGACTGAGGAGGAGAGTGTGAAGGAGCGTTGTAGTGTGGATGAGGATGTGATAGGAAGCGTTAGGAGAAACACACTGAGGTGGTTTGGCCATGTGGAGAGGATGGAGAGTGAGAGACTGACGAGGAGAGTGTATGTGAGTGAGGTGGAGGGGGGAAGAGGAAGGGGGAGGCCAAGGATGAGATGGAGGGATGGAGTGGAGCGGTATGTGAGAGAGGGTGTGAGCTGGGAGCAGGGCAGTGAAATGGTGGGGGACAGGGTGACATGGAGGCGATTTGTTTGTGGCCACCCCTTACGGGATTAAGGGGTCTGGCAATAGATAGATAGATCGATAGATCTACTTATTATTGCACTAGTAATTTGTCTGCCTTTGATTCTTTAACATCTGTTACGTCTACGTCAATATCTACTGCTGCTTCACTCTTAGCTTTTATTTTTGCTTCTGCTTCTTCCTCTTCTGCCTCTGCTTCTACATTATCTACTTCTGCTTCTGCTTCTACATTATCTACTTCTGCTTCTGCTTCTACATTATCTACTTCTGCTTCTGCTTCTACATTATCTACTTCTGCTTCTGCTTCTACATTATCTACTTCTGCTTCTACTGCTTCTGCTTCTACATTATCTACTTCTGCTTCTACTGCTTCTCCATTATCTACTTCTGCTTCTACTGCTTCTGCTTCTACTCGTACATTATCTACTGCTTCTGCTTCTGCTTCTACATTATCTACTTCTGCTTCTATTGCTTCTACTTCTGCTTCTACATTATCTACTACTTCTACTGCTTCTACTTCTGCTTCTACATTATCTACTTCTGCTTCTACATTATCTACTTCTACATTATCTACTTCTGCTTCTACATTATCTACTTCTGCTTCTACTGCTTCTACTTCTGCTTCTACATTATCTACTTCTGCTTCTACTTCTGCTTCTACTGCTTCTACTTCTGCTTCTACTTCTGCTTCTGCATTATCTACTGCTTCTACATTATCTACTTCTGCTTCTACTTCTGCTTCTACATTATCTACTACTACTGCTTCTGCTTCTACTGCTTCTACTTCTGCTTCTACATTATCTACTGCTTCTACTTCTGCTTCTACATTATCTACTTCTGCTTCTAGTGTTTCTACTTCTGCTTCTACATTATCTACTACTACTGCTTCTGCTTCTACATTATCTACTTCTGCTTCTACTGCTGCTTCTACTGCTTCTACATTATCTACTTCTGCTTCTACTTCTGCTTCTACATCATCTACTTCTGCTTCTACTGCTTCTACTTCTACTGCTTCTGCTTCTGCTTCTACATTATCTACTTCTGCTTCTGCTTCTACATTATCTACTTCTGCTTCTACTGCTTCTACTTCTGCTTCTACATTATCTACGTCTGCTTCTACTGCTTCTACTTCTGCTTCTACATTATCTACTTCGGCTTCTACTACTTCTACTGCTTCTGCTTCTACATTATCTACTTCTACATTATCTACTTCTGCTTCTACATTATCTACTTCTGCTTCTACATTATCTACTACTTCTACTGTTTCTGCCTCTGCTTCTACATTATCTACTTCTGCTTCTACTTCTGCTTCTACTACTTTTACCTTTTCTATTGTCTGCTTTGACTTCTACTTTTTCTACTTTTCTGCTGTCATTTTTTGTTCTACTTCTACTTCTGCTCATTTCCTGCCTCTTGATATTCCACGTCTGCTCTAAATCTGCTTCCTTTTCCTTTACTTTCTCTGGCTACTTTAATTCTTCCGCGTCTACTTTCACTTCTACCGCTTCTTCTACTTCTGCTTCTTCTGTGCCGTCTACTTTTACTTCTACCTCTACTTCTACTGCTTCTGCTTCTACATCTTCAACTTCTGCTTCTGCTTCTACATCATCTACTGCTTCTACTTCTGCTTCTACTAATACTTTTTCTTTGTCTATTTTTCTCCTGCTTTCACTTGTACTTTTTCTACTTGTACTTTTCTTGCTACTTGTAATGTTTTGCTTCTTGACATTCCACTTGCATGTCATTGGCTTCTTTGTCTAATTCTGCTTCCTTTCTCTTGATTTTCCCTTGCTACTTTACTTCCTCCACTTCTATATCTACTTCTACTGCTTCTGCTTCAACTTCTACTGTCATAAAAGACTTTGTAGTTCCTTTGTGGTTACTTGTAGTTGAGTTATATATATATATATATATATATATATATATATTAGACTTGTGGACGAGCGGTTATTATACTGGAGTAGCTTCGTGAGTTGCTAATCTTCTTTCCCATTTGTCATGTAGTGACAGGAGAGGTAAAGAATAGTATGGGACTATTTTTATTTGTCTTGGAAATATTAACAAGTCTCTCACTCACGAGTGAGTTGAGCAGAGTCCCTGTCTCCCTGTCACGCTCTCTCAGTCTCTCTCTCAAGTTGCTAAGCCCTTTCTCCTTCTGACCTGCCTGTTCTAAGGCCTGTCTCCTTCTGCCCTCTCTTTCCTAAATTCTGGTGAAACAGGAGACGTATCACGTGTGTTCCTTGTGGATGGAAAGTTTAAGAAGCCTGTGTGTGAGTATGTGTGTGTATGGTCACTAGGGCTTTGTTCACCGGTGGATTGCTGACAACTAACTGCATCATCTCCTTATTGGCCACTGTCGTCAGCTTTCCTCAGTGTAATTTGCAAGCTCATTTCCCATTCCCAGGCTCGCATAGAGCTGTCTATCTATCTATTTCTCTATCTATCTATTATGATTTGTAACTACAATACATTGCTCGGTCACGCGAAAATGGCGTACCATCGACAGTTAATAGTCCTAACATATTAATACATATATACACATTATAATGAACTTATAAGCTAATTAAGTGAAATACATAATATTGTAAAAGTAACATAATTGTATGAATATTGTATACATATAATATTTATAGTAAATAGTGATCATTCAGTAATATTACATTTTAAACAAGTTGTATACATATTTGAATAAATGCATTAAAGTAAATTATTTAACTGTAATACAGTATGTACTTGGGTTATTGTAGTGAAATGCATACATGCAAGAAAAAATAATTTAAAATTAAGATTATGGTAAGAGTTATTAATATTTCATTTAAAGATAATGGTACTGGTCTGCCATACATGGGTCATTCTTCTTTGTATTTATTATTTTTTTTTATATATAATTAATACTATATACAAAATATATACACTTCATTCAGGGTGGTTAACTTGGATGTTAACTCTCCCCCCACTGAATAATGACTCCAAATTAGCAATTCTTGCATGCATTCTGTGCATTGCGAACAGCAGTACTGCAACTACAATGCAGACGATTATAAAGACAGTAGGTGCTGGGCTATACACATAATATGGGTTGAACATACTCAAACTCAAATCTTCCCAGGGCTTCATTGTTTCATTGATCAGCTGCATAGTTTCAAACTTAGGTGAAGTCAGCTTAATACTTGTGCTCATGTTTAAGTTCATATCAGGCAGTGGGTGGAAATGTTTGTGTGTATGATTGAGAATGGCGTAGTGATTGATGGTGGATAAAGTAGACATGGCTGGTGTAAATACCGCACAGTAGTCTGGTGCTATGTATAATCCTGATGCTGATGTATGAGATGGTGGTATATCTGGACAGACTATGTAAACTGATGTGTTATGAGGGAAATAAAAACTGTGAGTGTTCAATGCATTGATGGTGTACAAGTTTATCTGGAGCAAAAGTGAAGTTGCAATGATGATGAATATTGTCATTTCTGATGATAGCCATTTCACAAGGGACTGTATCAGTAGGCTGAAACGTGAAAATGTACGCAGGACAAAGATGAACAGCATGTAAGGATGTGCGGCACTTTCGTTCAATCGTTGATTCACTTGCGAAAGTGACAGTGTCCCGTCTCTTGGAGACCATGATGAGTTCGGTGGCTGTGTTGATGTTGATGATGACCAAAGTGTTGTTATTTTTATAGGGGAAGGGGTGTATTTGGTATACTGTGAACAGGTCTTCAGTGATGAATGGTACATGAACTACCACTGATGTTGGTGTTAGTGTTGCTTCTAAATACAGGTAATATTGCATAAATTCCCTACTGGGGAACAACGGCTTCAATTTATGTTTATGTATGCCTTGACTAACTATCTGACGTAGCTCATGAACTGGGAGTAAGTCAATTGTGATCTTGCCATCACCAGCATTCGAAATTCCTTGCATAAGTGCCCTGAAACGATCTCTAGTGTTCTCTAATTGTAGTAGAATCGTGTCAATATGTTCTGTGATGATGGAGAAGTTTTGGAAAAGTGTAACGTTTCCCTCCAATTCATTTATTTTATCTACACTCTCGAGAGCTATGTTTTCTGCTTGTTTCAGATTTTTCACAATTGTCTTCATTGCTGAGTTCTGTCCTGTGATGAATTTATCTTGGTATGTTAGTACCTGAGCTATCTTATTAAATTTGTTGTTTATTTCTTTAAGGTCATCCTCTGTAGCCAATCCAAAGATGTTCCCAAGAACTGCGCCACCCAGGTCGAACAAACCGCGCTTTTGGCGAGTACGTGTGATGTTGTTCCTGTCGCTCAGTACCTCCGTTCCATAAGATGGGAGATCTTGGATCATGATGAGCATAGTTGACTTCGCCTGTTCTAGTTTCCATTTCGCTAACTTTACCATTTCATTCACGTCCTTGGTGTTATGTGCTTGTGAAACATAATTTCCTATCATGAAGTCCAGAGTTCGCATCGGCGTCGCAAGTCTGTCTAGATAAGTAGGTAATTCATACAAGTAATCTAGACTTATTTCAGTATTCATGACGTCCTTAACGATTGTAGTCGTGGCCGTTGGAGCTATGAGGCATCCTTGTCGTACTATATGTTTGGGGTCTAAGTGCGCATATCCTCTTGCTATGTAGAGGAGAATCCATAGCATAAGTCCCTTCATCGTAACCTACCGAAAAAAAAAAATCTATTTTCCTATAATGCTGTGGTCAATGATAGTGATGATGTGCGTTACGGTTGATTGTTATTTCATTTATAGGAGTTTAAATCGATATTTAATTCTCGTAAATGATGTACTGTAGATTTGATTGGAACAGTTGCACCTATGTTCGATTGTTTGGTATATGACCTTAATTTCTTTTTGTAATCATTGTTGTGTTCTTGCTTGGTTTCTTGAGGTACGTTCGCCTGTTCGGTTGTATCCGAGGCTGAATAATTATGGGATAATTCCCTTGAAACTCGTTTTAAATGGTCAATATGAACTTGTTTCTCCTCGCCACTTGAAAGTGACTTAATTAAAACTTTGTTTGCTTTTATGTTAATTACTCTGTATGGGCCCTCAAATTTTGGGGTAATTTATTGTCTCTCGTATGAATGACATCGTAAACAATGTCTCCTAAGCTGATAGGTGAATCTTTTGCCTTCTTGTTAAATGCCTCCGTCATTTCTTCCTTGGACATCGTTAATTGTTTTTTGACTCTTTTGTGAATGTCCTGGAATTCACGTAAACGGAGTTTAGAGTAATCATCGTAATTGTATATAGGCATGCTATCACCTTCTAGGAGCTCATATGGTAATTTTTTATCTGTGCCATATATAATGAAATGTGGTGTGTCACCGATGGATTTATTTATAGACCCATTAATTGAGGCCTCTACTCTGGGAATCCAATCATCCCAGCTTGCATAATTTTCACTGAGAATGTGTCGTAGCACATTTAATACCTTCTTATTTTGTCTCTCTACCAACCCATTCGATGCTGGGTGATAGGCCAAAACGTTAACCTTTTTGATGTTGTATTGTTTACATATTTCTTGTAAGATCTCAGAATTAAATTCTCCTCCATTATCACTTATTAATACCTTTGGGGTAGTAAAGCGACATATTACATTATCTGTTATTGCCTTTGCTACTGTCTCTGCTGTCTTATCTTTAATTGGAGCTAAAATGACATAACGGGAAAAATGATCCGTTGCTACGAATAAGTATAGGTTATTATTGTATGATAATGGCATCTTGAGTAAATCAACAGCGACAACGTCCCATGGTTGATGTGGTACAGGGTAATTACCCATCGGTGCTGGTGTGATTGGGTATCCTTTGTGTTTCGCACATGATTCGCATCTGTCTATATGATTGTTTATATCTTTTCGTAATGAAGGCCAGTAATATAACTGTGTGTGGACAAGTGCCGTTGCTTAGTGTAAATAAATATTGTATTGTAGTATTCCTTATAATTTTTTCTTAGCAAACCCATCTTGTTATAATAACACAAGCTAAAACTTATACATAATTGAGCCGTGCAAATATATTGTAATTAGTGGTGCTTTAAATTGGATCGGTGGCAACTTCAGGTGAGGTGGTGCATCGTGCATGTGTGCACATCAGGTGTACCAATACTTCAGATGCACTCACAGATCGAGAGGTGATATTGTCTCATTTTATTTCCTATAAGCTGAGTTGTCTCGACATGCGAAACTCTTAGAACCACTTTATATAAAGCCAGAGATCCTGACAGATTAGCTATTACCCTGTGTGGTTGTGTTTGATGCTTATGGATTACGTAACAAGTGGTGTGTGGCAGGTGGGGTTGTGACGTGTTGACACAGCACGGTTGGCACACCTGCCCTGCCCGTCACCTGCCACGTGCCCTGCTCCCACACACTTGCCACCGTCTTTTTCCCCAAAGAAGCATCGCAGAAGGAAGTCGTCTTTTTGTGTGTGTGTGATTTGTGTCTCATCGTGATCTTCGAGGACACGAGTGGCTGTGGACGCTGGTGGCCTGGCGCTGGTGTGGATGTCAAGGTGTGGGGGTGACAGGAGGCCAGTGAGGTGCTACAAGACGCGAGGTGCACTGCCCCGCCACCACGACGCCACCGGCAAGGTCAGCCATTCTGATCTTCGTCCTCCAGTTTGTGAGTGCAGGGTCTGATAATTACCTCTTACTGTAACTACTTTACCGGTTTAAACTCATTGCTTTCTAAATGTGGTAATTATTTGGATGTTATATGGAGTAGGGAAAGTATTATTATCGTTCTACAGTTAATTAAGGCTTCAGTTACAGTAGTTAACGCTTACCTACCTGCTGGCTTGTGTTGTGCATGTCACATTCTAAACCTGATGACTTAGAGATAATTAGGTGGATATTATGTTGTGTAGTCAGTGTGTGGGTAGGCTGGTGATGTGATGGCAGGCCAGGCACTCGGCTCACACACCCTCCTCTTCCCACCTTGGTATTCCTCTTCCTCCTCCTCCTTCTCCATCGGCATTATCTCTTCCTCTTTCTCTTCCAGATCCTCCACTTTTCTGTTTCTTCCTCTTTCTCCTCCACCCTCCCTCTTCCTTTCAGTTTCCTTCCTCCATCCTCCTCTTCCTTCTTCCTAGCCTTCTCCCCATCTCCCTCCCCCTCTTCCTCCTCTTCTCCTCCCTCGTCTTCCTCCTCCTCCTCCTCTCCATCCTCCTCCTCCTCCAACCTCCTCCTCTTCCTCTCCATCCTCATCTTCCTCATCCTTCTTCCTCCTTTGTCTCGTCTTCCTCTTCTTCCTCCTCCTCTCTTCCTCGTCTTCCTCCTCTTCTTTCTCCTCTTTTTCTTCTTTTTATATTCTTCCTCTTCCTCTCCTTCCTTTTCTTCCTCTTCCTTTTCTCCTACCTCTTATTCCTCTTTCTTTTCTTCCCCTTCATCCTCTTCCTCTTCCTCCTCTTCATCTTTTCTTCCTCTTTTTCCTCTTCCTTTCCCTCTTCCTCCTCTTCGATTCCCTCTTTCTCTTCTTCCTCTTCCTCTTCTTCCTCCTCCTCTTGTTCTTTATCTTTCTCCTGTTCCTTATCCTCCTCTTGTTCCTCTTCCTCTTCCTCTTCTTCCTTTTCTTTTTCCTTTTCTTCCTCTTCCTCTTCTTGATCTTCCTCTTAATCTTCCTGTCCATCTCTCTCATCTTCTTCCTCTTCCTCTTTCTCCCTTTCCTCTCCTTTCTCTTCCTCTTGTTCTTCCTCTTCCTTTCCTTTTTCTCTTCCTCTTCTTCCTTTTATGTTCTTAATTTTCCTCTGCCTATTCTTCCTCTTGTTCCTCTTATTATTCTTCCTCTTGTTCTTCCTCTTCCTCTTCTTGTTTCTCTTCCTCCTCTTCACTTCCTCCTCTTCCTCTTTCTCTCCCTCTTTTTCCTTTTTCTCTTCATCCTTTGCCTCTTCCTGTGCATCTTTTTTCCTCTTCCTCCTCTTCTTCCTCTTCCTCAACCTCTTCTTTTCCCTATTGTCTTCCTCTTCCTCTTCCTCAACCTCTTCTTTTCCCTATTTTCTTCTTCCTCTACCACTTTTTTCCTCTTCCTCTTCCTCTACCTCTATTTTCCTCTTCCTCTTCCACTTTTTTCCTCTTCCTGTACCTCTTTTTTCCTCTTATTCTTCCTCTACCTCTTTTTTCCTCTTCCTGTACCTCTTTTTTCCTCTTCTTCTTCTTTCTTTTTTCTCCTTTCTCCTTTCCTCTTTCCTCTCCTTTCTTCTTCTCCATTCTTACTTTCTTCTTACTTTCTTCTTTCTTACTTTCTTACTTTCTTCTTTCTTACTTTCTTCTTTCTTACTTTCTTACTTTCTTATTTTCTTCATTCTTACTTTCTTACTTTCTTCTTTCTTACTTTCTTACTTTCTTCTTTCTTACTTTCTTACTTTCTTCTTTCTTACTTTCTTCTTTCTTCATTCTTACTTTCTTCTTTCTTACTTTCTTACTTTCTTCATTCTTACTTTCTTACTTTCTTCTTTCTTCATTCTTACTTTCTTCTTTCTTACTTTCTTACTTTCTTCATTCTTACGTTCTTACTTTCTTCTTTCTTCATTCTTACTTTCTTCTTTCTTACTTTCTTCATTCTTACTTTCTTCTTTCTTACTTTCTTCATTCTTACTTTCTTCTTTCTTACTTTCTTCTTTCTTCATTCTTACTTTCTTCTTTCTTACTTTCTTACTTCTTTCTTACTTTCTTCTTTCTTACTTTGTAACTTGCAATACTTTGGTGATAGAAACTCCGTGTACAAACAGCTAGATAAGGAGTTTATTACAAGCTCACAGTAAAATAGTCTGCCCGTGTCGGCTGTCTGATATGAACTGATCCAATAACGCCGTCTTCAGGCGTGGGAAAGGGTGCTGACCTAGCAAGATTAGTGGGGGCATGTATGCATTGGGGGGGGACATATATACATCGGGGGTAGACATATTGTGGAGGGGGTACACTACTCCCCCGGGTAGCGGAGACTGTGTCTCCTGACACCGGGAGTTAAATGGTGCTTGATTATAGGAGTAAGGCAGGACCGGGAGGTTTGTACAAGGGATAAGTATGATACAGGGGCAGTAGGGGAGACATGGCTATGTTGAGGGGAGGGAATTAGAAGGATATATACATATAAGATATACAAGGAATAATAGGTACAAATCCAGTAAGGGTCGAAGGTATATATAAACATAATGGGAAGTACACAATAATAGTTTGATACATGATAAACAAGGAGTAGATATGAGAGTTCTATTGTTGTTCTTCCTTCATTTTTTTTTTTTTTGTATTTTCTGTAGGATACACTGTCACTCAGTAATGCGTGAAGGAAATACCATCATTTTCTAGTAGGTAGAGTGCTGTTCACAGTTTGGTTAAATGTTAGATGGCAATGGTAGTCACGGAATGCGAGGGCACTAAGTACGGGAAGTTTCTACGTCGTGAGTAGGGCGTACTATGCCTGTAGCGACTCTGATTTCCTGGAGTCGACGTTCCATTTTTCTGACACAACAATGCACTGCACAGATGATGAGTAGAAAACCTATGAAAGCGATAACCACAGGGGGAAACACAACTGTTGGATGAACCCATGAACGGCTGAAGGCCAGAGAAAATTGATCCATAATGAAATCACTGTCATTGAGGAAGGTGAGCATGTGCAAGTGAGGGGAGGTGATGGTAATGTTGGCAGATGGTAGGGTTGAAGGCATGTCGATTGGTTGAAAGATGTCATAGGAGTGTTTATGAACAGCTTGGTGATAGCGAGTGGCGTAAGTGATGACAGACTCTGATTTGACGGTACAATAGTCAGGCGCTTTGTAGAGACCACTAGCGGGGACGGAGCGAACGGAAGAACCAGGACACATGATTGTGACAGAGATGGGAACAGCAAAGAAGAAGTAATGGACATGGTTGAGGTGAGCATGGTGGACCGGGAGGTCAGGAGCTGGGACAAAAGAACAGGCCGAGTAGATGGAATGGTTGCGAACTAAAGCAGACTCACAGGGTGTAGCACTGCTAGGGAAGATAGCGAAAAGGTGGGCAGCACAGAGACGAGAGGTCGGAGTAAGGGAGGAACATTGGTGGAGGTCTGTGGAAGAAAGGAAGGCAACGGAAAGATGATCATGGGAGAGGACGAAATATTCTGAAGGAACAGATACCTGTAACAAGGAGTTGAGGCGGAAAGGGAAGGGAATGATGTGGAAAAGGTTAAAGGTTATGGCAGAACGGAGAGGAATATGGACGAGGACGTATGTAGTGAGAAGAGTGGCTTCGAGAACAGGATAATAATATTCAAGGGAGGAGTAAGGGAGGACTGGGGAGAGACCGAAGGTGGAGTGAGCCCATTCCAGGACAGAACGGAGAGCTGAGACAGGTACTAAGTCGGCAGTGACACGTCCATTGATAGCATCGACCAAGATACGAACCAAGGCCGAGACTTGAGACAAGAGAGAGTCAATGGCTAGTTGGAGATTATCCATGTTGAGTTTGAGGTAGAAGAAGAAAATGTGTCAATGAGCTCAGTAAATCTGGTACTTAGGTATTGCAATTGCCAGGAGAGTGGGAGGAAAAGGTTATAGAGATACTCATTCGGGTTGTGTGTCCCCATGAGGGCCGGGAGATGGTTCCTGATTCCGTGGAGCTGGTGCGGGTAGGCAGGTAGGGCAATGGCTACGTCGGCCAGGGGCACAAGATCGTAGCGCAAGGAGACCTCGCCTCCTGAGCCGACCAAGGCCCCGGGACGTACTCCACCATCGTCCTGATCTGACCCAGACCCCAGGAGGGTCAGCACTGCCAGCAGGGAGATCGCTAACATCGTACCTAGAAAATCAGGGTAGAGTCAATGGGGGAGGTCGTGAAGAGGTTGATGGGCAGAGCGCAGTTTGGACCGATATTGATTGGTTGATGAATGAGCAGGTGGAGATGGAGATGAAGGAGACTGAGGGATAGGTGGAGACAAAGTAGACTGAGGGATGGGAGGAGGGGAAGAGGGGGCAGGAGGTTGTGGAAGTGACTCTTCCAACACGAGGCCACGGGGTGCGCGCTTTAAGTCATCGACGTGGACCCATCTGGTGTCCCTAGTGGACAGGTCCTGGAGGTGAAATTTGTTGCCTTGTTGAGTGAGGACTCGGTGGGGCCCTGTAAATTTGTCATCCAACTTGGAGGAATGCGTATGGGAATGAGCAAAGACAAGATCACCTATATTGATAGTGATAGGAGAGGCGGACTTATGTTGGCGCTGCAGCATGTCCTCCTGAGAGGAAGCCAAAGTGGATTGGACATACTGGTGGATTGTCTGGAAGTTGGCCAATTTTAGTTTAACATAATCATCCATGTTGTAGATGGGTTCTGGCTTTGAGGATAAGAGAGAGTATGGGAGGTCCTTGTCAAAACCAAACAGGACGAAGAAGGGAGATTCAGCAATGGATGCATTGATGGAACTATTGATGGAGGATGCCACTTGGGGAATCCAGTCATCCCAGGACGAACTATGGGAGCCTAGATGTCTGAGGCGTTCTACAAGGCCATTGGAAGCCGGATGGTTAGGCACGACATTGCACTTACTGATATGAAAGTGGCGACAGATCTCATCTAGAAGGCTATTGTTGAATTCTGTACCGTTGTCAGTAAGAATGGTATGAGGGGTACTGAATGGGCAAATTACATGATCTACAAAGGCACGGGCAATGCTCTTCGCGGTCTTGTCGGAGAGGGGAACGAGGACACAGTAGCGGGAGAAGTGGTCGACTGCTACGTACAAGTACTCAGCGCCAGATTCTGTGAGAGGTAGTTTTAAGAGATCGATTGAGACAGTTTCCCATGGTCGTGATGGGATTGGGTATTGTAAGAGAGGTGCTGGTAAGCCGGTTGATCCTTTGTGGCGGTGGCAGGAGAGGCAAGAGTCACAGTGGGCATTGATATCGCGGCGCATGGTTGGCCAATAGTATTTGAGACGTGCTTGGTGCAAGCATCGGTCTTTACCTGGATGGGAAGCTTGAGGAGTATTATGAACAATATGAAGAACCTTTGGTACCAGGGTAGTGGGGACAAGTTGGCGTACTTCGCGATTGGGCATATCTTTGCCCGTTAGCAGTGTTGTATCTGAAGCTGAAGTAATATATGCCATAGCCCCTTCCTTCAGGACTAAATGCACAAGACTAGGCTAGTGTAGTCCACCACAATTATTTCCTCTTCCAGACTACAGGCTGTATTCTGGTTGGTTAAGGAAGCTCCCTAACACCTTTTCCCATGAGATTTATTTTGCCTGTTACACCTTCCAGTCCATCACTTTCATAAATCAATCTAATATGGCCATACTCTGCATAAGTTACGCTTATCTCAGCCTGCAATCTGTTCATGAATAAATCTTTAATTTCCACTGCCATCTTAAGGTTTATCCTGCCTTCACCTCTAGCTTCCTTTCTGGGCGTTTTTTGCTGCTGTTGTATATGGCCACCGTTCTTCTAGAGCTGTCAGTAGTGGTGTTCGTATAGTCCTCTCACCAACTCTTCCTTCTGTTCATCAGTGACCTAAGCTGTAAATCTAATCCCATTCACTTGTACACTAATGACTCCATCCATCACTTTTCTGTCCACTTAACGCATCGACCATCTCAGCATTTACTTCAAACAAGGGTTGAGGATGTAGCACACTTAATGTCTGACTTGGCTCATCTCTGATTGGGGTAAATGTAGTATTCTTAATGCATTTGTATGTCCTGACATCTTTAGACCTGTCAAAATCTTGCCGCAGTAGTATTCTCTAAGGGGTCAGCAGTTAGGTTTGACTAATACCCCATGTCAAGAGCTTGGAGCATTGCAGTTACCCTGGGCAATAGGAACTACATGTACTTTGATTATATTGATAAAACTTGACAAAGATGTTTTATTTATATACATTCATATACAAGACAAACTGATTAAAACCCAAATTCAACTAATCTTTGCCCTCCTGATGTTAAGCTGTGGTAAAGTGGTAGCAGAGGAAAAAGGGGGAGGGGGGGAGAAGGGAGGGACTTTGTGAATTTTTATGCTTAGTAAAATTCAAGCCAGCCAATGGGGTTAACAGAATTAATCTGACTGAAGGTGGGGTGGGTTGACACCTCATCTTGAACTGTCTGGAAGGCAGCAGGTGAGGGATGTGCCATCAGCCGGCCAAAATTGACTACTCATTTTCTGGACATAAGTCGCGTTCATACTAATTACTGAAAGCCGGATGGGTCTCTCTACCCCCAGAAAACTTGAAATTACCCTGAAGGGAGTAATTAACCCCAAATTGCCAACTCCTGCTCTAATTTTAATGTCAAACTTGATGCATTAGGGGTTTTGTTCTTAAGGAATTTATCTTGGGAAGATCATATTACCTCTATTGTAGAATCTGCTTCTGAAAGATTAGGTGTGCTGTGCCAAATCCATGCCATCTTTACCCCTGCACAGTTGCTGACTTTATACACTGGTTTTATTCACCCCTGTGTTGAGTACAACTTGTGTAGGGAGGCTCCCCACATAGCCTTTCACAAGGTGGAGACAAAGGCATTTTGTCTCGTTAACGCTCCTCTTGCTGGCTTTTCATCTCAGCGTTACTCTTGCTGGCTTTTTCTCATTAATCCCTCTTGCTACCCTTCAGTCTGTCATTGCCACACTGTTACATCTTTCTCATATCGCTACAGCAATAGTCACAGCTGTCTGAACTGTCTGTGTACATCCCTTCACCATGGTGGGTGTATAGCACCCATCTGGCAGCAAACTCGGATCTCTTTTCAGGCAGACTCACTAAAGCAAGAGTTAACAGTTAATACCAGTCTTTGTATGCAACAGGTCAACTCTGCAACTGTCATGTATTTCCCTTTGCCTATGATCTCCTTTTTTAAACTGTGTATCGGGGCATCTTGAAATGAATGGGTCGAATTTGTTCATCGCTTTATTTTTTCTGGAGGGAACAATCTTGCTGGCTTGTGAATTTTGATTCCTTCCTTGGTTAAAAAAAAAGATTAACCGACCACATCCAAAAGTAAATCGTACGGGAAGAGGTGTTAGGGATTTTCCATATGTGATGAGATTGAGCCATAGTGTTAGAGGCAAGGTTACTGTAGTCCAGAATACATGTGGATAGGACATTGCTAAAAACATTGCATGTGTTCTGTTGATTCTGAAGGTGCAGGGATATGGTGTATAGGTGTGGTGTTGGGTAGTGCCTGGTATTTTTAGTGTAGGTTTGGAATGGTGTGGTATGTGCTGGTATTTTAGTGTAGGTATGGTGCAGTATTTTAGGTTTGGGGCTGTGATATGTCCTGGTATTATAGTGTTGGTATGGTGCAGTATTTTAGGTTTGGGGCTGTGGTATGTCCTGGTATTTTAAATGAGGTATTTTGGGGGGTCTGGTGTAGGGTATTTCATGGCTTTAATCATTGTGTTTGGGGGATGTTTGGCTCGTCAGTGGTATGTTTGGTCTGTTTGCTGCTTTGATGAATGAATTCCTGTAATAACTTTAATAGGAGATAAATCCTGCCATGTTCTTAAGTTAAATTCTGCATTGTTTATATAGGTATTTTCTGCCTTACTTGCCATGCTCATAGGTCATTGTTTAAGGCCAGTGTTGCAGTTTTGAGGTTATGTCTTTGTTGAGGTACCTGTGGCTAAAGTATTTACATGCCTCACAAGAAGATAAATAGTAATCAAGGACAGTTTTGAGTGAGACTGACGAGGAGAGTGTATGTGAGTGAGGTGGAAGGGGGGAGAGGGAGGGGGAAGCCAAGGATGAGATGGAGTGGAGAGGTATATGAGCGAAGGGGGGTGTGAGCTGGGAGCAGGACAGTGAAATAGCGTTGGACAGGGCGACATGGAGGCGGTTTGTTTGTGGCCACCTCTTACAGGATTAAGACGTCTGGCAATAGATAATTTTGATATGAAAGTTCATTTTGGTCTGGTAAATTTTTGCATGTTTGTGGATTGGATGGATGAAATGTAAATTTTGTTGTAAAAGTTTTGCTATGGTTGTATGAGGTAGTCAGAGAAATAACCATCTGTTCAGTCCAGTTCTGTCTGTAAATTTAAAACTGGCAAAGTACAATGAAAACTGTGTCTACTACTGTTTGTTTCCGATGGTGCAGTTATTTTGCTATGTTCATCAGACTGGGAAGATATCTACATTTTCCTGTTTGTAAGGATGAACTTTGGTCTGTGGTGAAGGTGCCTATTATGCCATGTTTCTTGTCAATGTTTTGCCCTGTTTCATGGTTTACTGTTTATCATAAATGTTTTGGTTTTGTACAGTTTCTCATGTCTTGGCCTTGCATAGTTTCTCGTAAATGTTTGTTTGCTGTTTCTCGTAAGTTTTGCTGTTTTGCGTAAATGTTTTGGTGTTGCTGTTTTGCGTAAATATCTTGGCTTTGATCCCCCCCCCCCCTTTTTTTTTCCCTCCGTTCTTTGTGTCACTTCTGCCCTTCGTCGTATCCTTCATAAAGGCTCCAATATGCTTGCATGCATTAGCCTTGGGCACCTAATGGCACTTTTGCTCAATCTCTGGCAGCCTCCCATTTGTCCCTCATCCCTGAGATCACTCTTATGATCTCATCCCAGTTGTGTGTGTGCCTGCCTGCCTGTTTTTGTACCCCTCGCCAAGACATTCACACTTCTCACCCGCACCCAGTTGTAATTCTCCATCCCCTTAGTATTCCCAATCTGTCTAACCCTCCTTGTCACAACACAAATACATTAATGTCACATCCATCCCCTCAGCTCTTCGTTCGCAATCCTTGGCTCCCCACGCCTCACATTCGAGGATGCACTACACATCCATCTAATTGCCATTTCTGTGTGCTTGAGCCTACAGATACTCTCTTCCTCTACTGCCCAGTTCTCAAAACTATACAGCATTACACTCCTAACATGCCACATTGAGATCCCATAGCATATAAGGGAGAATCCTCTTTCAGTAGAACATCCCCTTCAACTTCCTTCATCCACTCCTTACCCTGCCCTAGCCACAGAGCCAGCACCAGCACATAACGTGTCCCCCAAATAAAAATCTTCCACACGACTCCAACTAAATGAATCCTTTCACACCTAACAATCTCTGCTTCACCTCCCTGTTCGTCGCAAATGTCCATTTTGCCATGTTCTGCGTGTCGGCTTTACCCTCTTTTGTAAGTGTCCATTTTGCCCTGATCTTTGTGAATGTCTGTTTTGCCCTGCTCTTTGTAAATGGTTTGTCCTGCTCTTCATAACTGTTGGTTTTGCCCTTTGTAAATGTAGTTTTGGTCTATTGTAAAAAGTCTGTTGCTGATTGTTGTAAAGGGGTAATGTTAGCAGTGCTGCAACAATTTTCAGCTGTTTTTTTAGGGTAGTCTGTATTGATCTAACAAGGAAAGCTTCTAAACTGGGAGTGAGTGTTGGTTAAAATGGATGGTTTGTGTTCATTTCTGCAGTTTTGTGGTCACTCCTTACAGGATGGTGTCTGGATATACATGTATAGGCATCTTAAGTACCCAGCTCCATAGCCACATTGGAAAACAGTATATTCATCCCCATTTTGCCACCCTCTAGAACATAGACCCCAAAGCTAGAAGAGAACATGTAAGGATAGCGATGTATGCTCCTCGTTGTGTTGATGAAGCCTCCTGTAACCTCTTGAACTGTAGTGCATAGGCAGTGATGCTCCACCAACTCTGCCTTCAGGTTTAATTCAGACTGCATAATTGGGTTCTGGAAGTTACTGCTTGCTGTCTGTTGCAGTGAAGTTAGTCCCTTCAGATCCCTCAAGACAAGTCACTCAGGTTTCATTCTTGCTGCCTTCAGTTATATTCTACAGATAGTTTGGAATGAGTTTAAGGATACAGTAAATTTGGTTCTTTGCATCTTCTGGCTTATCAGACATAAAATGGCTGAATTATCCCAGGGAAGACCAGAGGCTTAAATTACCATATCTCCACCCAGACAATTTTGTGGCAGCTGTACAGTAAGACTTATGCTTATTACAGTATTAAGTTAAACAGTAGATACTGGGTTTTATAGGGGGTTAGAGCCTCTTTTGTGGGGTATTACAGCACCACCCAGCAGACACCCTCAACACTCCCTTGGCTGTTATATGCCACATACCAGTAATGACTTTGGTGTATATATAAAACTCTTCCAAGACATAATTTCCAGAGCTGAATAAAACAGGTATGGAGGCAGCAAGAACAAACCAGCCTGTCTTAGGTAATCAAGGGGGTTTATATTGAAACAAATCTCATCCCACTCCAAAGCATAAGTTTTTCACTGTAACCTTCCCTTATTTCTAAATCCGTAACCCACCCACCCATAGAATGGAGTTACTGTAGCCCTACTCCCAGGAGACTAATCTTTTTGTTACTGCAGGTATGATGTATGAAGTTTGGTTCAAGACTGCCATGTGTTGGCCAGAACAAGTTACATCTCAAGAATATTGGTGATGTCACACAGTTTTTATTTTGACTTAACGTAAAATATCCAAATATCAATCTTGAATGCTCAGCTCTAATAATAGATAATAAATCATGAAAGATTATTATAGGATGTCTGACTGTACGGCTTTTATAAGTGTACTGTATTAGGATGTGCTGTATACTTAAAGAACCTCTACATATGCCAGGCTTTAAAATTTTTGTAATAAATACTTGTGATTATAGTAAGGTATTTGAATAATGCATTGGTTAGGTGAGGTACGGAACGGTACTATATTTTTCGCCTTTACAAAACTGCAATGTGAAAGATGGCTACCTTGATTTTTGGAAAGGCCTTTTTGATCTTTGAATTAACTTTTAGCATGTTAACACATATTGTTGAGGAATCATGGCTATGGATTTTAAGATCCTGTTTTGTGGAAGAATTAGATTTTGAAATGCAGTAAAGATCCATCCATCCATCCATCCATCCATTGCCAGACGCCATGTATCCCAGACAGGGTGGTCAAGGGCTTAGAGTTAATTGTTTTACAGGGAGGGGCACTAATCCTCCACCAACCCCACTTGACGTAGGGATGCCAACAGCATCTGGTGTTCCCAGGCGGTCACCCATCCAAGTACTAACCAGACCCAACGTTGCTTATCCCAAGGAAAAAAAAAAACTTTACACAGTAGTTAAATGATTGTTGATAAAACTGCTTTAAGGAAGAATGATTCTGGGAAGACTCTATCTTGAGTCATCTTAATGTTTCTCTGTAAACTAGGGATTGGAAAGTGATAAGTACTAGTTAGTCTTTTAATCTCATCAGTTTTTACAACAAATGATGTTAGCAGTTATCATTTCTTAAGGGCTGGAGGTAACCCCAGCTCTGTTTAGTGGTTTTCAGAGACTTGCAAGATATCTAATGGAAAGTCTTGAAGGCGAGAAATGTTCGCTCTGTAACCTGCTTATGGCTGTATTAATAGTAATGATTGAGCAGAGATGGTCTTTAACTGAAGATATTTTGGTATTGCAACATGTTAGTACAATGAAGCAAAGGTTATACATCACACATGGCTTCTGCTTGTATTGCATTTGCTGCTTGTCCATCTCTGCCTTCTCAGTTTTAAAAATATGGCCATTAGCTAATTTGGAGAATTTAATTGCATGAGGAAAGGTATTTTTACAAAGGCATTCACACCTATATTGGTAAACTCTTGACAATTGTATTCATTGGTAAATTCCTGATAAATTACTTTCTGCAGAGGAAACTCGAAAGGATAACAGAAAATTTGGGTTCTCTCAATAAATGCATATATACGATACATTAATAAACTGATAAATTAAATCCTACAGTGCAAACTCTGAAATCTGAAATGCTTGGATGTAAAGGACTAACTGAAAATTAAGTTTTGAAATGAGCTAAGGGAATGTGAGTGTATAGTAAGCACTGTTAACCTGGGAACATTGAAAATCAGTCATCATTTCTTTGCTTTTGAGTGACTGAAGTATTTATTGGTGGAATTGGTGGTTGTTGATCACAGCCTACCTCCTACTTGAGATCTTCCCCCTCCCCACCTGATGTAATCATGGGTACAGTCCCTTTTGACTCCCATTCATTATTGCAGATACTATATACCTAAAAATTGGCAAATAAGCTGTAATGTCTTGGTAAAAACTTTAATGTTGCAGGTTAAAGGTTAACAGTAATTTATAACAAGTTTGAGGATAGTGGATATAAGATTAACATTGCAAGAAAAAAATCTGGTAAACAGGAGGTACTTGAAAATAATGCATTGGATTTTAGAGTTTGTATTGTTTTTTGGGTTTGATGATAGTTATATTTTAATACAAGAGAACTTTACCTAGCTGAGGTTTTCTGGTGATAGTATGGGTGAGATAAGGGATTGAATAAATAGAGAATATAGTTTTATAAGATGATAATATTTGAATCTTAACTCCGAAAAGACTGATGTCTGCATATGTGATCATACACCCCCACCCTACCCCACCCCTACCAAGACCCACCACCACCACCACCCTGCTACCTATCGCCCCTCTCCGCCACCTATTGCCTCTTCCTCACCCTTCTACCCATGGCCCCCTTCCCCCACACGCCAGTATGCCCGTCCTGAGCGTATCAAAACGTTTGGATGCCAATCTTTCAGGGGTTAATCAGTGTTATCAGTCTGCTGAAGGAATGCCTTGCCACATGGTAATATTAAATTTGATACAGCCGTCAGTACAGACATAAACTTGCTATAATGAATTAACATAGTCTTAGCTATGTGTTAAAATTTCTAAGCAAAAATGACTGCATGAAGACCAGTTAATTGGGAAATTATAAAAATTAATAGAAATGAGTTTCTCCCAGTGATGGTTTGATGTATTGCAGTCATTTTTGGTTGAGTTGTGTTAATGTATTTATGGTGTCTGTATCAGCTATGCATAATTGATATGGAGCCCTGTTCATCCTGTATTTCTTGTCTGTCTTGGTATTCATTTACTACTGGAGTGTCATGTGGTCTCAGCAGTATGGGGTATTGCAAGACATAGACAGGCAGTAATGGATGATCGGGCTCCGGGCGCATCGAGAGGTATCTGGGGCCGGAGCAGGATCCATCTCGATGGTCTGCCACTTTCACCCTTATGGCCTCCCCTGTATACCATGCTGTGAGAATAAAACTAAGTCGATTGAACACTGTCTTTTATTATGTCTTTACAATGTCTTATAAGTGACTTACCTTTTATAAGTTCTTTTGTAATGTCCTTTCAGTGCGTCTCCTCTTAGTGACAGCACGAAGAGGAGACATGTCCTCTTAGTGAGACAGCACCAAGAGGACATGTCTCTTAGTGCTGTCACCAAGAGGAGACACTGAAAGAACATTACAAAAGAACTTATAAAAGGTAAGTGACATGAGTATGACACATGTGACAGCAACTCCAATAAATTGCATCATAAACCTGATAGTTTCAATACACCTGACAATGACATGAATGGATGCTACACTTATGACAACAGCAGCAGGAGACAAACACTGAA
Organism: Coenobita brevimanus; assembly: GCF_032717465.1. Classification (NCBI taxonomy): domain Eukaryota; kingdom Metazoa; phylum Arthropoda; class Malacostraca; order Decapoda; family Coenobitidae; genus Coenobita; species Coenobita brevimanus. Next base: position 33,329,649 of record NC_137027.1, read on the forward strand.
AGAGCATCACGAGACATACAATGGCAAAAATCATACCAGAGCATCATAAACGAGATGAAAGGATGCTACTCTAAAACTTTGTATATGCAAGCTCAGGTTAGGCAAGGCATCATAAAAAACGGGAAGACAGCAGGGCATCATAAAAAACGGAAAGACAGCAGGGTATCATAAAAAAGGGGAAGACAACAAGGCATCATAAAAAACGGAAAGACAAAGAGCATCATCAGTGAGATGAATGGATGCTTCTCTAAAACTTAGTATTTTTTTCTTAAGCTGACAACAGACCAAAGACAGCAACACAAACGACATCAATGAGACAAGAAAGGCAAAGCATCATCAAAGAGACAAGCAAGACAATCATCAATGTGACAAGAAAGGCAAAGCATCATCAATGGGACAATCATCAATATGACAAGCAAGGCAAAGCATCGATATGTGACAAGCAAGGCAAAGCATCATAAATGAGACAAGTAATTCAAATCACCATGAATGAGACAAGCAAGGCAAAGCACCATAAACGAGACAAGCAAGGCACAGCATCATAAATGAGACAAGCAAGGCAAAGCACCATGAATGAGACAAGCAAGAGCAAACATCATAAATGAGACAAGCAAGAACAGAACATCATTACTGAGATGAATGAATGCTTCTCTAAAACTTAGTTTTTAGAAGCTCAGCACAGCACAGCAAAGAACATCATAAATGAGACAAGCAAGGCAAAGCATCATCGAGATAGGCTGCTTCTCTGAAACTCTGTTTTTGGAAGCTGACTTCAAACCAAAAAAGCCAAGAGAATCACAAGTGAGATAACAGGCTGCTTCTCTGAAACTTTGTTTTACTTTAAACCAAAAAAGCCAAGAGAATCACAAGTGAGATGACAGGCTGCTTCTCTAAAACTGTTTTTGGAAGCTAACTTCAAACCAAAAAAGCCAAGAGAATCACAAGTGAGATGACAGGCTGCTTCTGGGCAACACAGTTTGTGGCAGATCAACTCAAATCAAAGGAAGGAAAGCAGGCAGTGTGGCTGACTTGCAACCCTGACATGACAAGATGCTTCCCAGTTACACAGCCTGACAGCCCAATCCTGCACCAGAAGAAAGGCAATGAGCAACACTACATCCACAAGTCTTGGATGAGACAGGCTTTCTGAATGAAAACTTCTGGCTGCTAAACCCTAACTCAAACTACAGAGGTAACACCAATCATGTATAGTATAGGACAAGAGGCAGCACTGGGTACGTGAGGCAGGGTAGGGGGGTGGTGGCAGGTGAGGAAGGGTAGTAGGAGGAGGAAGGTAAGGCAGGGTAGGGGGGGAGGAAGGTGAGGCAGGGTAGGGGAGGGGAGGAAGGTGAGGCAGGGTAGGGTGGTGGTGGTAGGTGAGGAGAGTAGGGGTGGTGGTGGCAGGTGAGGCAGGGTAGGGGGGTGGTGGCAGGTGAGGCAGGGTAGGGGGGGTGGTGGCAGGTGAGGCAGGGTAGGGGGGGAGGAAGGGTAGTAGGGGGAGGAAGGTGAGGCAGGGTAGGGGGGGAGGAAGATGAGGCAGGGTAGGGGAGGGGAGGAAGGTGAGGCAGGGTAGGGGAGGGGAGGAAGGTGAGGCAGGGTGGGGGGGAGGAAGGTGAGGCAGGGTATGAGGGAGGTGGCAGGTAAGGAAGGATGGAGGTGGTAAGTGAGGCAGGGTGGGGGTGGTTGGATGGAGGTATGGTGATGGAGGTGGTGATGTTATGGTGCTGAGAATGGCAGTATGGTGGTGGTGGTGGTGACGGTGGTGGTATGGTAGTGGTGGTATGGTGGTGGTGGTAGTGGCTGTTGTGGTGGTGTTGGTATGGTAGTGGCTGTTGTCGTGGTGGTATGGTAGTGGTGGTGGTATGTTAGTGGTGGTGGTATGTTAGTGGTGGTGGTATGGTAGTGGCTGTTGTGGTGGTGTTGGTATGGTAGTGGCTGTTGTGGTGGTGTTGGTATGGTAGTGGCTGTTGTGGTGGTGTTGGTATGGTAGTGGCTGTTGTGGTGGTGTTGGTATGGTAGTGGCTGTTGTGGTGGTGGTATGGTAGTGGTAGTGGTGGCAGTGGCTGTTGTGGTGGTGGTGGTGGTAGTGGCTGTTGTGGTGGTATCATTAAGGGTAAATCCAAACATTACGCATCTGTTTTCAAACATTTCTCTGCCTCCAAACACGCAGCACATTCAGTATTGCGTACTGGGTTTGTTTTCACCTGACAGAACTGGTCCACTCGTACAAGTGGACTATGAAGCCAGGATTGCCTCACACTTAATAAACCTACAGCATATGTGTCCATAGTTACTGATCAAACCATCCACTCACTTGATGCAGTGCTGCCTTCTTCTACCTTAGGTGACTGCTGAATGATAAGCCTGTAACCCAGGAAATCATTTACAATGCTGGGTGGTAACCATATCACCAAATAACAGGATGACGTGGTGACTACTGTGGTGCCCATGTTAACTGGCTGGTGAGATCTTGACAAATGTGGCATCCACCCAGGAACTAAACTTGCACACTGTTGCCCACACCTGACAGAGGTGAGGTGCTGTCCACTGCACAGGACCACTGGTTTACTGCACAGGATGGCCCTGCAGGGGTGGCTGCTGGCCTTGTCTGCTGGGCCACACAGGATGTCCCTGCAGGGGTGCCTTCTGGCCTTGTCTGCTGGGCCACACAGGATGGCCCTGCAGGGGTGCCTGCTGGCCTTGTCTGCTGGGCCACACAGGATGGCCCTGCAGGGGTGCCTGCTGGCCTTGTCTGCTGGGCCACACAGGATGGCCCTGCAGGGGTGCCTGCTGGCCTTGTCTGCTGGGCCACACAGGATGGCCCTGCAGGGGTGCCTGCTGGCCTTGTCTGCTGGGCCACACAGGATGGCCCTGCAGGGGTGCCTGCTGGCCTTGTCTGCTGGGCCACACAGGATGGCCCTGCAGGGGTGCCTGCTGGCCTTGTCTGCTGGGCCACACAGGATGGCCCTGCAGGGGTGCCTGCTGGCCTTGTCTGCTGGGCCACACAGGATGGCCCTGCAGGGGTGACTGCTGGCCTTGTCTGCTGGGCCACACAGGATGGCCCTGCAGGGGTGACTGCTGGCCTTGTCTGCTGGGCCACACACCCCACGGCTGATTAACTTGTACTATTAATCAGATCAATCCTCCAATGTAAGTCACATGGCCATCAACACAGCTCAAAGAGTTAAGGATGTCACAGGAAAACAAGCAGACTATTGCACCACTTCACACCATTGACTTTTATGAGCAATGTCTGTGCCTTTTAACAGTAAAGTATTTAAAAAAACAAAAAATAAAAAAAAACAATAACTTAGGAAATCACACGTTTCACTTGTATCTGTACGATCACATCAATGAATGTAAAAAAAAAACAGTACAGGTAGGTAGGTGTGTGGTATGGTGGTGGTGGTGTGTTGTTATGACTGTGTAAGCAGTTATCTTAATGGTGGTGGTATGGCAGTTGTATGGTGGTGGTATGACAGTTGTATGGTGGTGGTGGTGGTATGGCAGTTGTATGGTGGTGGTGGTGGTATGGCAGTTGTATGGTGGTGGTGGTGGTATGGCAGTTGTATGGTGGTGGTGGTGGTATGGCAGTTGTATGGTGGTGGTGGTGGTATGGCAGTTGTATGGTGGTGGTGGTATGGCAGTTGTATGGTGGTGGTGGTATGGCAGTTGTATGGTGGTGGTGGTGGTATGGCAGTTGTATGGTGGTGGTGGTGGTATGGCAGTTGTATGGTGGTGGTGGTGGTATGGCAGTTGTATGGTGGTGGTGGTGGTATGGCAGTTGTATGGTGGTGGTGGTGGTATGGCAGATGTATGGCAGTTGTATGGTGGTGGTGGTGGTATGGCAGTTGTATGGTGGTGGTGGTGGTATGGCAGTTGTATGGTGGTGGTGGTGGTATGGCAGTTGTATGGTGGTGGTGGTGGTATGGCAGTTGTATGGTGGTGGTGGTGGTATGGCAGTTGTATGGTGGTGGTGGTGGTATGGCAGTTGTATGGTGGTGGTGGTGGTATGGCAGTTGTATGGTGGTGGTGGTGGTATGGCAGTTGTATGGTGGTGGTGGTGGTATGGCAGTTGTATGGTGGTGGTGGTGGTATGGCAGTTGTATGGTGGTGGTGGTGGTATGGCAGTTGTATGGTGGTGGTGGTATGGCAGTTGTATGGTGGTGGTGGTGGTATGGCAGTTGTATGGTGGTGGTGGTGGTATGGCAGTTGTATGGTGGTGGTGGTGGTATGGCAGTTGTATGGTGGTGGTGGTGGTATGGCAGTTGTATGGTGGTGGTGGTGGTATGGCAGTTGTATGGTGGTGGCGGTGGTATGGCAGTTGTATGGTGGTGGTGGTGGTGGTATGGCAGTTGTATGGTGGTGGTGGTGGTATGGCAGTTGTATGGTGGTGGTGGTATGGCAGTTGTATGGTGGTGGTGGTGGTATGGCAGTTGTATGGTGGTGGTGGTGGTATGGCAGTTGTATGGTGGTGGTGGTGGTATGGCAGTTGTATGGTGGTGGTGGTATGGCAGTTGTATGGTGGTGGTGGTGGTATGGCAGTTGTATGGTGGTGGTGGTATGGCAGTTGTATGGTGGTGGTGGTATGGCAGTTGTATGGTGGTGGTGGTATGGCAGTTGTATGGTGGTGGTGGTATGGCAGTTGTATGGTGGTGGTGGTGGTATGGCAGTTGTATGGTGGTGGTGGTGGTATGGCAGTTGTATGGTGGTGGTGGTGGTATGGCAGTTGTATGGTGGTGGTGGTGGTATGGCAGTTGTATGGTGGTGGTGGTGGTATGGCAGTTGTATGGTGGTGGTGGTGGTATGGCAGTTGTATGGTGGTGGTGGTGGTATGGCAGTTGTATGGTGGTGGTGGTGGTATGGCAGTTGTATGGTGGTGGTGGTGGTATGGCAGTTGTATGGTGGTGGTGGTGGTATGGCAGTTGTATGGTGGTGGTGGTGGTATGGCAGTTGTATGGTGGTGGTGGTGGTATGGCAGTTGTATGGTGGTGGTGGTGGTATGGCAGTTGTATGGTGGTGGTGGTGGTATGGCAGTTGTATGGTGGTGGTGGTGGTATGGCAGTTGTATGGTGGTGGTGGTGGTATGGCAGTTGTATGGTGGTGGTGGTGGTATGGCAGTTGTATGGTGGTGGTGGTGGTATGGCAGTTGTATGGTGGTGGTGGTGGTATGGCAGTTGTATGGTGGTGGTGGTGGTATGGCAGTTGTATGGTGGTGGTGGTGGTATGGCAGTTGTATGGTGGTGGTGGTGGTATGGCAGTTGTATGGTGGTGGTGGTGGTATGGCAGTTGTATGGTGGTGGTGGTGGTATGGCAGTTGTATGGTGGTGGTGGTGGTATGGCAGTTGTATGGTGGTGGTGGTGGTATGGCAGTTGTATGGTGGTGGTGGTGGTATGGCAGTTGTATGGTGGTGGTGGTGGTATGGCAGTTGTATGGTGGTGGTGGTGGTATGGCAGTTGTATGGTGGTGGTGGTGGTATGGCAGTTGTATGGTGGTGGTGGTGGTATGGCAGTTGTATGGTGGTGGTGGTGGTATGGCAGTTGTATGGTGGTGGTGGTGGTATGGCAGTTGTATGGTGGTGGTGGTGGTATGGCAGTTGTATGGTGGTGGTGGTGGTATGGCAGTTGTATGGTGGTGGTGGTGGTATGGCAGTTGTATGGTGGTGGTGGTGGTATGGCAGTTGTATGGTGGTGGTGGTTTGGTAGTTTTTTGGTGGTGGTATGGCAGTTGTATGGTCAGTTGTATGGTGGTGGTATGGTATGGATGGCAGTTGTATGGTGGTGGTGGTATGGCAGTTGTATGGTGGTGGTGGTATGGCAGTTGTATGGTGGTGGTGGTGGTATGGCAGTTGTATGGTGGTGGTGGTGGTATGGCAGTTGTATGGTGGTGGTGGTGGTATGGCAGTTGTATGGTGGTGGTGGTGGTATGGCAGTTGTATGGTGGTGGTGGTGGTATGGCAGTTGTATGGTGGTGGTGGTGGTATGGCAGTTGTATGGTGGTGGTGGTGGTATGGCAGTTGTATGGTGGTGGTGGTGGTATGGCAGTTGTATGGTGGTGGTGGTGGTATGGCAGTTGTATGGTGGTGGTGGTGGTATGGCAGTTGTATGGTGGTGGTGGTGGTATGGCAGTTGTATGGTGGTGGTGGTGGTATGGCAGTTGTATGGTGGTGGTGGTGGTATGGCAGTTGTATGGTGGTGGTGGTGGTATGGCAGTTGTATGGTGGTGGTGGTGGTATGGCAGTTGTATGGTGGTGGTGGTGGTATGGCAGTTGTATGGTGGTGGTGGTGGTATGGCAGTTGTATGGTGGTGGTGGTGGTATGGCAGTTGTATGGTGGTGGTGGTGGTATGGCAGTTGTATGGTGGTGGTGGTGGTATGGCAGTTGTATGGTGGTGGTGGTGGTATGGCAGTTGTATGGTGGTGGTGGTGGTATGGCAGTTGTATGGTGGTGGTGGTGGTATGGCAGTTGTATGGTGGTGGTGGTGGTATGGCAGTTGTATGGTGGTGGTGGTGGTATGGCAGTTGTATGGTGGTGGTGGTGGTATGGCAGTTGTATGGTGGTGGTGGTGGTATGGCAGTTGTATGGTGGTGGTGGTGGTATGGCAGTTGTATGGTGGTGGTGGTGGTATGGCAGTTGTATGGTGGTGGTGGTGGTATGGCAGTTGTATGGTGGTGGTGGTGGTATGGCAGTTGTATGGTGGTGGTGGTGGTATGGCAGTTGTATGGTGGTGGTGGTTTGGCTGTTGTATGGTGGTGGTGGTGGTATGGCAGTTGTATGGTGGTGGTGGTGGTATGGCAGTTGTATGGTGGTGGTGGTGGTATGGCAGTTGTATGGTGGTGGTGGTGGTATGGCAGTTGTATGGTGGTGGTGGTGGTATGGCAGTTGTATGGTGGTGGTGGTGGTATGGCAGTTGTATGGTGGTGGTGGTGGTATGGCAGTTGTATGGTGGTGGTGGTGGTATGGCAGTTGTATGGTGGTGGTGGTGGTATGGCAGTTGTATGGTGGTGGTGGTGGTATGGCAGTTGTATGGTGGTGGTGGTGGTATGGCAGTTGTATGGTGGTGGTGGTGGTATGGCAGTTGTATGGTGGTGGTGGTGGTATGGCAGTTGTATGGTGGTGGTGGTGGTATGGCAGTTGTATGGTGGTGGTGGTGGTATGGCAGTTGTATGGTGGTGGTGGTGGTATGGCAGTTGTATGGTGGTGGTGGTGGTATGGCAGTTGTATGGTGGTGGTGGTGGTGGTATGGCAGTTGTATGGTGGTGGTGGTATGGCAGTTGTATGGTGGTGGTGGTGGTATGGCAGTTGTATGGTGGTGGTGGTGGTATGGCAGTTGTATGGTGGTGGTGGTGGTATGGCAGTTGTATGGTGGTGGTGGTGGTATGGCAGTTGTATGGTGGTGGTGGTATGGCAGTTGTATGGTGGTGGTGGTGGTATGGCAGTTGTATGGTGGTGGTGGTGGTATGGCAGTTGTATGGTGGTGGTGGTGGTATGGCAGTTGTATGGTGGTGGTGGTGGTATGGCAGTTGTATGGTGGTGGTGGTATGGCAGTTGTATGGTGGTGGTGGTATGGCAGTTGTATGGTGGTGGTGGTATGGCAGTTGTATGGTGGTGGTGGTGGTATGGCAGTTGTATGGTGGTGGTGGTATGGCAGTTGTATGGTGGTGGTGGTGGTATGGCAGTTGTATGGTGGTGGTGGTATGGCAGTTGTATGGTGGTGGTGGTGGTATGGCAGTTGTATGGTGGTGGTGGTGGTATGGCAGTTGTATGGTGGTGGTGGTGGTATGGCAGTTGTATGGTGGTGGTGGTGGTATGGCAGTTGTATGGTGGTGGTGGTGGTATGGCAGTTGTATGGTGGTGGTGGTGGTATGGCAGTTGTATGGTGGTGGTGGTGGTATGGCAGTTGTATGGTGGTGGTGGTATGGCAGTTGTATGGTGGTGGTGGTATGGCAGTTGTATGGTGGTGGTGGTGGTATGGCAGTTGTATGGTGGTGGTGGTGGTATGGCAGTTGTATGGTGGTGGTATGGCAGTTGTATGGTGGTGGTGGTATGGCAGTTGTATGGTGGTGGTGGTGGTATGGCAGTTGTATGGTGGTGGTGGTGGTATGGCAGTTGTATGGTGGTGGTGGTGGTATGGCAGTTGTATGGTGGTGGTGGTGGTATGGCAGTTGTATGGTGGTGGTGGTGGTATGGCAGTTGTATGGTGGTGGTGGTGGTATGGCAGTTGTATGGTGGTGGTGGTATGGCAGTTGTATGGTGGTGGTGGTATGGCAGTTGTATGGTGGTGGTATGGCAGTTGTATGGTGGTGGTGGTATGGCAGTTGTATGGTGGTGGTGGTATGGCAGTTGTATGGTGGTGGTGGTATGGCAGTTGTATGGTGGTGGTGGTGGTATGGCAGTTGTATGGTGGTGGTGGTGGTATGGCAGTTGTATGGTGGTGGTGGTATGGCAGTTGTGTGGTGGTGGTATGGCAGTTGTATGGTGGTGGTGGTATGGGAGTTGTATGATGGTGGTGGTGGTATGGCAGTTGTATGGTGGTGGTGGTATGGCAGTTGTATGATGGTGGTAATATGGTAGCTGTATGGTAGTGGTGGTATGGCAGTTGTATGGTGGTGGTGGTATGGCAGTTGTATGGTGGTGGTGGTATGGCAGTTGTATGGTGGTGGGGGTATGGCAGTTGTATGGTGGTGGTGGTATGGCAGTTGTATGGTGGTGGTGGTATGGCAGTTGTATGATGGTGGTAATATGGCAGCTGTATGGTAGTGGTGGTGTATATAACTTATTTGTAGTGGGGGTCACATCAGGGGCACGGGTGAAGATGGCAATGAACAAAGAACCACTGTCACTTCCCACACCTCGTTGGCAAGAGGAGGCAAATCCCAAGCACACTGCCAAGAGGCCCAAACAGCCACCCTTATCACTGGCAAGTCATAACTGAAGGGAAGAGGTGTGTATGATGGTATGACAGTATGGTGGTCATATGGTGATTGTGGTATGGAAGAGGAGGAGGAGAAGGGGGGTGGGGGGGGTAATATAAGGAGGGGTGAAGAGGGAGAAGGAAGGGAGAAGGAAGAGGAGGAAAGCAAAAAGGAAAGAGGAAAGCAGCAGAGGACAACAACACAACAAGACCCAAACCTTCACACAAAACAGACCAAATAAACACAGAGACAGACAAATACAGTTAATAAAGCCTATCTAAACAGGACATTAATTATCAACAATGGGGACTACCTCAATTCTGTAGTTCTTTCAAGTCTATTCTTAATAATATTCTCAATAATTTTCCCTGGACTAATTTGAATTATTGGTGTGCATTCTCAACTTCATTATTTTTACATTTCTTTAAAAAATTTACTGAAGTGTGTTACTCAGATTTTAAACATTTCAAATTTACTGAAGCTGACCTTTGTTTAGACTTTTTAGAAGGCTGTCAGGTATTTAAACTCACACTGGCACTATCTTGGAACTCCATCTTGGCATTAACTGAACTTCAACTACATTAACATTTATTTTATTGACTCCTTACTAAAAAAAAAATACACTAATACATCTTTATAATGTTTCTGAAGTGATGTATGGGCAAAGGATAATATTTTTGGTACACACAATATGAGAAAGGTGGTCCCACATCTCGATAACACACCCTACCTAATTTACAAACACATGAAAATAAAACACAAATATCCAAACACATGGGCTACAATAATTCAAACAGTATCTACAATCAAACCTCCTTGATCATGGTTATATAACTGGTCCACTAAACTACCACCCTAACCACTCTGATCATGGTTAATTGGTCCACTTCTGTAATTACGCACAAACGAGCAGCTTATGATCGTAGCACTGTGCACCCTTCTACTGCCCTAACCTCTTTGATCACAGTTAACTGGTGCACTAAACTACCACAACAAGGCAAGAACGAGGAGCTTACAGTCGTGGTAGTGTGCACCCTACATGGACCTGCTGTCATGTCTATCTGAGAGCCACACCACCTCATCTTTCCCTGCATTTCGCCATGGGAAGGCCCCTGTCCAACCCTAGTGAGGTGCTGTCTACCTGGCGTGTGTGATACCTACATGCCATTTGTGTTTTACTGTGCCTAGGCCCACAGATGTAGCTGCTTACTTGTGGTTCACAGGTCTGGCTGGCCAGACAGACCAGGGTTAAGCAACAACAATAACAATGTGTATTAGTGACTGTAATGCTAGCTCCATTATATCTAACATATAATTCTCACTCATTTGTATGGTCGTCATATTATATTGTATAGTTTATAAAGGATCCAACAAGCTTGCATGTGGTGGCCTTGGTCTCCCTGTTAGGCCCCTTATCCCTGAAGTCACGCTCTATGACCTTATTCCAGGTTTTTTTCAGTCTGCCTCTTGTAACCCTACTCCTGAGATTCACATTTTTCATTCCACCACCCAACTGTCATCCTCCATCCTCTCCACATGCCCAAACCATCTCAATCTGCCCCTCCTCATCACAACACCAATACACTCCAGTCCCATCCTTCCTCCCAAACCATCTCAATCTGCCCCTCCTCATCACAACACCAATACACTCCAGTCCCATCCTTCCTCCCAAACCATCCCAATCTGCCCCTCCTCATCACAACACCAATACACTCCAGTCCCATCCTTCCTCCCAAACCATCTCAATCTGCCCCTCCTCATTACAACACCAATACACTCCAGTCCCATCCTTCCTCCCAAAACATCCCAATCTGCCCCTCCTCATCACAACACCAATACACTCCAGTCCCATCCTTCCTCCCAAACCATCCCAATCTACCCCTCCTCATCACAACACCAATACACTCCAGTCCCATCCTTCCTCCTAAACCATCTCAATCTGCCCCTCCTCATTACAACACCAATACACTCCAGTCCCATCCTTCCTCCCAAACCATCCCAATCTGCCCCTGCTCATCACAACACCAATACACTCCAGTCCCATCCTTCCTCCCAAACCATCTCAATCTACCCCTCCTCATCACAACACCAATACACTCCAGTCCCATCCTTCCTCCCAAACCATCTCAATCTACCCCTCCTCATCACAACACCAATACACTCCAGTCCCATCCTTCCTCCCAAACCATCTCAATCTGCCCCTCCTCATCACAACACCAATACACTCCAGTCCCATCTATCCTCTCAACTTTTCCACTGCAAAACTGAATATAAAGTTACAGTATTGGGGGGAAGATAATGCAGTACAATAGGAGAGTTTTACTATATATACTTAAACACGTGGAGTGGATGGAGGATGGCAACTGGGTGTAGAAAGTGAGAAGAGTGAACGTCAGGGGTATAGATGCGAGAGGCAGAGTGTGACCTCAGGGATAAGGGACTGAATAGGGAGGCTGCCAGAGATCAAGCAGTATGGACAGCCACCATTATTAAGTGACCAAGGCTGACACACACAAGCATGCTGGAGCCTTTATAATGGTAACAAAGCACAATAAAGTAGCTTGGTTGCTTTTTGTGTGTATCTGATGCAGTATTTGAAACTGGTTATCAACTGCTAAATGGTGCTTACAATTCTGAAGGTGGGGTCTATGTTTTTTTAGTTGTTTTCTTAGCACTTTCACAACATGGAAGGACACCATTCCTGAAAATTCCTTTGATTTTCCTCATGGCCTAACCACAATTATATATATGTTACCACTATATTGAAGGTACTGAATTACTTATCAGACTAAGATCAATGTGGTGGGTGGTGGTAACATCATCCACTCACTTGGTGTAGTGCTGCCTACTTCTTCCTTCACCTTTATCATTCTTTTTCTGTGTCTGTCCTCCTCTCTTCCTATTTCTGCCATCCTACCTGTCACCTTTTATTACTCTTCTTTCCTTTTCAGGTGGCTTTACATTCCTGTAAGCCAGGAAACCACTTACAATGCTGGGTGGTAACCATGTAACCAATTCGTATGTGTGGGTTGGTGGCGGGTTAGTGCACCTCCCCGTAAAACAACTAATTCAAACACAAACGGCCACCCCTTACAGGATTATGGCGTCTGGCTGTAAACAGATAGACATAAAACAACTAACCACCCCTTACAGGATTATGACGTTTGGCTATAGATGGTTAGGCTTAGATAAAGAAACATGGTAAAGCAATCAGGAAACCCCTTGGATTTTCCTCGTACCCTAACCTCACTTACGATGATTTTACGACTATATTGACGCTACTGAATTTTTTCCATATGACTAAGATCAAGACATAACGCAATAACCCAGCCAGCAATCAAGGAGGTTCAACTATATGAAGCTTACTTTAACTTGGCCTAAAATTATCATCCTTCCAGCTTGATTACTGAGCTGCAGATTAACATTTGTGGTGCTAGTCATGAGGAAGTGCTGTGGAATGAATGTAGAGCCATAGCATTGTGTAAGTGTTATAGGAAGGATGTAGAGCCATAGCACTGTGAAAGTTTTTTTTTTTTTTATGTGTCCGACTCTGGGCATAGGCTTCACAGCCTGCTATCAAGGCCCAGCAGTAGTCCTATATACCATACACCTCTACATGTCACCACTTCGGCGCTAACACCCACCGTCCATACTGAATACATGCTAGGGCTGTCTCATACAGGACTGGTGCATTGGTATTAGTGGGGGTATTTTTACGACATGTCGGCGGGCTTTCTGGTAGATCAGTAAAGCCTGATTTAATGAAATTCAAATCCTTAAACTGTTCCCTGCCCAGCCGGGAATCGAACCTGGGTCCCTTAGGACTGCAGGCCACCTCTCTACCAATTGAGCCACCGCCTCCCCCAAAGTAAGTGCTATGGACAGGATGTACAGCCATAGTATTGTGTAAGTGCTATGGACAGGATGTACAGCCATAGTATTAAGTGCTATGGACAGGATGTACAGCCATAGTATTAAGTGCTATGGACAGGATGTATAGCCATAGTATTAAGTGCTATGGACAGGATGTACAGCCATAGTATTGTGTAAGTGCTATGGACAGGATGTACAGCCATAGTATTAAGTGCTATGGACAGGATGTACAGCCATAGTATTAAGTGCTATGGACAGGATGTACAGCCATAGTATTAAGTGCTATGGACAGGATGTACAGCCATAGTATTAAGTGCTATGGACAGGATGTACAGCCATAGTATTAAGTGCTATGGACAGGATGTACAGCCATAGTATTAAGTGCTATGGACAGGATGTACAGCCATAGTATTAAGTGCTATGGACAGGATGTACAGCCATAGTATTAAGTGCTATGGACAGGATGTACAGCCATAGTATTAAGTGCTATGGACAGGATGTACAGCCATAGTATTAAGTGCTATGGACAGGATGTATAGCCATAGTATTAAGTGCTATGGACAGGATGTACAGCCATAGTATTAAGTGCTATGGACAGGATGTACAGCCATAGTATTAAGTGCTATGGACAGGATGTACAGCCATAGTATTAAGTGCTATGGACAGGATGTACAGCCATAGTATTAAGTGCTATGGACAGGATGTACAGCCATAGTATTAAGTGCTATGGACAGGATGTACAGCCATAGTATTGTGTAAGTGCTATGGACAGGATGTACAGCCATAGTATTAAGTGCTATGGACAGGATGTACAGCCATAGTATTAAGTGCTATGGACAGGATGTACAGCCATAGTATTAAGTGCTATGGACAGGATGTACAGCCATAGTATTAAGTGCTATGGACAGGATGTACAGCCATAGTATTAAGTGCTATGGACAGGATGTATAGCCATAGTATTAAGTGCTATGGACAGGATGTACAGCCATAGTATTAAGTGCTATGGACAGGATGTACAGCCATAGTATTAAGTGCTATGGACAGGATGTACAGCCATAGTATTAAGTGCTATGGACACGATGTACAGCCATAGTATTAAGTGCTATGGACAGGATGTACAGCCATAGTATTAAGTGCTATGGACAGGATGTACAGCCATAGTATTAAGTGCTATGGACAGGATGTACAGCCATAGTATTAAGTGCTATGGACAGGATGTACAGCCATAGTATTGTGTAAGTGCTATGGACAGGATGTACAGCCATAGTATTAAGTGCTATGGACAGGATGTACAGCCATAGTATTAAGTGCTATGGACAGGATGTACAGCCATAGTATTAAGTGCTATGGACAGGATGTACAGCCATAGTATTGTGTAAGTGCTATGGACACGATGTACAGCCATAGTATTAAGTGCTATGGACACGATGTACAGCCATAGTATTAAGTGCTATGGACAGGATGTATAGCCATAGTATTAAGTGCTATGGACAGGATGTACAGCCATAGTATTGTGTAAGTGCTATGGACAGGATGTACAGCCATAGTATTAAGTGCTATGGACAGGATGTAGAGCCATAGTATTAAGTGCTATTGACAGGATGTACAGCCATAGTATTAAGTGCTATGGACAGGATGTACAGCCATAGTATTAAGTGCTATGGACAGGATGTACAGCCATAGTATTAAGTGCTATGGACAGGATGTACAGCCATAGTATTAAGTGCTATGGACAGGATGTACAGCCATAGTATTAAGTGCTATGGACAGGATGTACAGCCATAGTATTAAGTGCTATGGACAGGATGTACAGCCATAGTATTAAGTGCTATGGACAGGATGTACAGCCATAGTATTGTGTAAGTGCTATGGACAGGATGTACAGCCATAGTATTGTGTAAGTGTTATGGACAGGATGTACAGCAATCATGGAGTGGTTGGCTATCAATAGCAGTACGGTCATTTTCTGCCACTGAGCTAAGTAAAACAGGTAGGGGAAGGATGACAATTCGCCAAGTTAAAGTGGACAGACTAAAAATGAATTGTCCTCATCAAGAAGAGGGTACTCACACTTTCTATTGCAGCAGTAGTAGTAGTTATAGTAGTAGCAGTCACACCAGTAGTACCAGCAATCATATTTTCATAGTACGGTAGTTGAGATAAACTAATCCACAGCACTAAGCTCACTATCCTTCATTATAGTAGTACAGTAATACCCACACACTGGCTGGTAGCACAAAGCACATACACAAGGGGGGGGGGAGTGTTTCTGAGTTTGTGGTTCCAAGGGCTTGATTGGTAAGAGGATGAGTGTCTGGCCCATTTCACTAGGCACATTCTCAACTCTTTCTCACTTCTTTTTCCTTGCTTTCTACACCTCACTTCACTTCACTTCACCTGTGAGGGAGGAAAAAAGAATGATAACATGATGAAGGCAAATAATCATAATAATAATAAAAATAAATAATAATATTAGTGGTAGGTGGGGGTGCTCACCATCCCCTCACTCGATATAGTGCTGCTCTCTGGTGTCTGCCCTTTCCTCTCCTCCATCCTTTTTCCTTCCATCCTCTTCTGTCTTTCTTTCCTTCATTCTTTCCTCATCCTTCTCCCTACGGGTGACTCCCTCTTCTGCCTTTCTTTCCTTCATTTTTACCTCTTCTTTCTGCCTATTGGTGACTACACTGAGTGACAAGCCAAATGGTTTCATGTACACCAGGAAACCATTTACTGTGCTGGGTGGTAACCATATAACCAAATTTTGGCGCCTGGTGGTTTAGTAGGTACTGTAATTACGGCGCTCCAATCGGATTGAGCCGGTGAAAGTTTATATCCAAGGGATGGTTGGGGTTTATTGCTCACGTAAAGCCACTCAGGGATGAGTGAGGCTGGTCACTCTCATCTTAAATGTCAGGACCAACTTGCCTAGCCCCGGGCTCCTATGCCCCTCATGGGGCAGCACAGGATTGGATGATGGATGGATGGATAACAACGATAATAATAATTATGAAAATAACATATGAGGCCATTAGAGTGAAAACCAAGTCAGCACTAAAAAAAGAGAGAAAAAAAATGCTGTTAAAGTTTGTGTACTTTAAATGACATAACTTTTCAACCAATGAAGATATTCTGCTCTTGTTTTATTTCCATGTAGCCTAATTCATCTACTTTTGCATAATGATACTCAGACGCTGATAATTAGAGGTATTTTAAATGAAAAAATTTAGTAACATCTTCTTTCTCCTCTTGTTAGACAACAGTCGACGACAAAGTAGCAGTACTTTTACCCATAATATGTGTTATTGTAGGTCAGCTATAAGATATTGAGACTGAAAATATGTCAGTAGGTAAGTAAGGACATGTGCCTTTATGGTGGTGTCATAAATAAAAGCTTGGTGGTATGCGTCGAGCCAGGCGATTGGCGCGTCTTGCAGCCACCTCCTGCTGTGTGGCGCTCGCCTGGTTTTCCCTCTCACTCTTAGCCTCACATACATGCGGCTTACAAATATATGCGTTTTGACATGAATACTATGGTAAAATTGCCTTAACTCAAGTAGGAAAACCTGACATGATGTTGGTTTCCAAGGATGCAGTACTTGGGAGAAGAAAATACTAAGCCAAAATGGACCTAATGGTAATGTCATGGAGTGGTTGGCTATCAATAGCAGTACGGTCGTTCACAGCCCTTTAAAAATCGTAATTTTCAACCATCTTAGGAACATCTTTTTCACTTAAACCCTTGTTGTTGTGGTAGAAGAGGATTTGGGGAATAAAGTGGTATATGTAACTCCGTTTCTGGCCGGGGTGGCGCTTACCTGGTTTTCCCTCCAAGCACCTCATATATAATACTTAACAGTAATAATAATCATCATCATCATCATCATCATACAGTAGTAGTAGTAGTAATAATAGTAGCAGCAGTAGTAGTAGTAGCCTAGCCCTGGGCTCCTACTCTCCTCATGGGGCAAAATAGGATTGGATGATGGATGGATGGATTAATAATTTTATTACCATATTATTATAGGATCAATCTTATCTTAAATGTCAAGACCAACTGCCTAGCCCTGGGCTCCTACACTCCTCTTGGGGCAATGTAGGATTGGAGGATGGATGGATGGATTATTATAGGATATGAAATAATGTGATTCGTGAAAGATGTGGAGTGAGGAAGTCTGTGGACACCGGAATCGAAGAGAGTGTACTGAGATGGTATGGTCACGTGGAGAGAATGGATAACAATAGAGTGGTGAAAAAGTCACATCATTAATGTCAGGACCAACTTGCCTAGCCCCGGGCTCCTACGCCCCTCATGGGGCAACGTCGGATTGGATGATGGATGGATGAATAATAATAATAATAATAATAGTAATAATAATAATAATATAATAAACTCTCCTCCATCCCTCTTTCCTTCCATCCTCTTCTGTCTTTCCTCGTCCTTCTGCCTATGGGCAACTTTACACTCTCTCTTCTGTCATTCTTTTCTCTTCCTTCTGCCTGTGAGTGACTCTACACTGAGTGACAAGCCAAATGGTTTCCTGTACACCAGGAAACCATTTACTACACTGGGTGGTAACCATATAACCAAATTTTGGCACCTGGTGGTTTAGTGGGTAATTATTGCGCTCCAATCGGATTGAGCCGGTGAAGGTTTATATCCAAGGGGTGGTTGGGGTTTATTGGTCATGTAATGCCACTCAGGGATGAGTGAGGCTGGTCACTCTCACCTTAAATGTCAGGACCAACTGCCTAGCCCCGGGATCCTACGCTCCACATGGAGCAATGTAGGAGTGGATGATGGATGATGATAATAATAATAATAATAATAATAATAATAATAATAATAATAATAATAAAATAATAATAATAATAATACTGTAATAATAAAACTTCATGTATTCATCACTTAATCCAGTGTTTCCCCATGAGGAGCAGAAGGGCCCAGGGCTAGGCAAGTTGGTCCTAACATTTATGATGTGTGACCAGCCTCACTCATCCCTGAGTGGCATAAACCTACACCAGCTCAATCTGACAGGAGTGCCTTAATTACCCACTAAACCACCAGGCGCCATAATTTGGTTATATGGTTACCACCCAGCGTGGTAAATGGTTTCCTTGTGTACAGGAAACCATTTGGCTTGTTGCTCAGTGTAGTTACCCACAGGCAGAAGGAAGAGGAAAAAATGAAGGAAAGAAAGACAGAAGAGGAAGGAAGGGAAGAAGGAAGGAAGAGAGGAAAGGGCAGGCACCTGAGAGCAGCACTACATTGAGTGAGTGGATGGTGAGCACCCCCACCTACCACAATAATAATAATTCATTCATTCATTTATCATCTAATCCAGTGTTGCCCCATGAGGAGCCTGGGGCTGGGCAAGTTGGTGCTGACATTTAAGATGAGAGTGACCAGCCTCACTCATCCCTGAATGGCATTACATGAGCAATAAACCCCAAGTATAATACCGTAACAATATTAATAATAAGAGTAATAATAATAATAAGTGACACAAGCCAAAACACATAACTTTACATTATCAAATACTGTACTATACATTCTACGTAGGCTAACAAATTGCCATCATAAATACAAACAGACAACCAGTATAACAATTTTTTTTTTTTATCTACTCACTTTATCTCACTGCATCTATTTAGCTTTGGCCAGATGCTTTAATCCCAAAGCAGGTGGCCACCATGACACTCCCTCTGCTATCAGGCAGCCCAGCCTCCATCCACTGCCTCTGCGTCAACCTTTCCTTCACTATCAGGCCACCCAGCTTCCAACCACTGCCTCTGCATCAACCTTTCCTTCGCTATCAGGCCACCCAGCCTCCAACCACTGCCTCTGCATCAACCTTTCCTTCATTATCAGGCCACCCAGCCTCCAACCACTGCCTCTGCATCAACCTTTCCTTCACTATCAGGCCACCCAGCTTCCAACCACTGCCTCTGCATCAACCTTTCCTTCACTATCAGGCCACCCAGCCTCCAACCACTGCCTCTGCATCAACCTTTCCTTCACTATCAGGCCACCCAGCTTCCAACCACTGCCTCTGCATCAACCTTTCCTTCGCTATCAGGCCACCCAGCCTCCAACCACTGCCTCTGCATCAACCTTTCCTTCACTATCAGGCCACCCAGCTTCCAACCACTGCCTCTGCATCAACCTTTCCTTCGCTATCAGGCCACCCAGCCTCCAACCACTGCCTCTGCATCAACCTTTCCTTCACTATCAGGCCACCCAGCCTCCATCTTCAATCGTATACCGGTACCTCTCCTCCCCATCTCTCTTCAACACCTCTCTCCTGCCAGTGTTCTGAAATAGGGATAATAATTAGTAGGGAAAAAAGGAAAAAAAATCTTATAACTTCTCTAATGATTTATTTTGTATAATACACCTAAAAATTGTCTTTATTACTCATATATATTTAACAACCGGGTGCAGCAAGTGAAAATCGTTAAATTAGGGGTACAGCTGCAAGAGGCAGACCAAAAAAGACCTGGGACGAGGCCACACTTGTGGCCTCAGGGAAAAGGAACTGAACAGGGAGGCTGCCAGAAATTGAGCAGCAAGGAGAGCCACCTTGGTCACCCATTAGGTGACCAAGGCCGATGCATGCACGTATGTTGGAGCCTTTACAAACAAAATGAAATGATGTGGGATCAGGGTGACATCCCAAAACATTCACTTTATGGTTGCTGCAGCAGACAACTGATTCAACTCAGGAGGGTACAGTGTATTATGTAATCGATATGTTCAAAATACAGTGTAGTTCTGAAAATTAAAAATGGCTGGCATCAAGTAACCCAAGTCCAGGCAGACACTACTACATATCTCCCATACACACATCATCCTCTTGGGCACTAGGCCTCTTCCATTTTCCCTTCACCCTGCCATGTTCCAACCCTAGCAAAGCACATCTGACACACAAATGCAGCTGCTTCCTGGTGGTTGATGGGTCTGCTCAGCCGCACAGACCATGGTAGAGCCACAGCAATAAAAACGCTAAGGAAGACACAGAGCCTATGCGAAAAAATACATTAATATCGTCAGAATCTACCCAGAGCCACCCTAATGACTCTCCAAAGCCAGCCCTACCCTTCCCTACAAAGGCCTAACAATGACCAAACACACACACACACACACACACACACACACACACACACACTTATTGTACTGGGTGTGAGGGAGGAGGAATGAGTCAACTGTACAGTAAATACTCCCTGATGACTCTGTTGACTTCCTTCTGACCCTCTTGACTTCCTCCTGCTCTCCCTGATGACTCCTGACTTCCTGCAGACTTTTTCTTGACTTCCTGCTGACTTCTGACCCAACAATGGCAGCAACATTAGGACTCTCTCAGGTACAACCAGCCAAGTCCAGCCACATCCATCTGTAAAGGCAAAATAACATTAGGTAAATCTTAACTCAGCTGTTAACACTATTCCAGGCCAATGACGCAGAGGCACATCATTTATTTCCTTAGTTTCCATCCAAGACAGCTGAAATTTTTATGGTATATACCTGTAATTTATTATATATATATTTTGATACCATATTATGACACAGTAAATAGCCACAAATCTTGGCTGTGTAATTATACATCATACATTTTTTACTCATACTGTAATTTCCTTTGGGGGGGGGGGCAAACATCATCACACAGATCTGAAAACTTTATGGGAAGTGATTTTTTTTTTTTTTTTTTTTCAAATGAAGAAGGAACCACCAACCGTGGGTCCGCAATATTTTGTCATTATCATCAAATATTGTTCTCCCTACGTGTCAAGTGGGGTTGGTGGAGGATTAGTGCCCCTCCCTGTAAAACGATTAACTCTAAGCCCTTGGTCACCCCGTTTGGGATACATGGCGTCTGGCAATGAATGAATGAATCAAATATTGAATAAATAATTTCTTTTGATGTGTATATACATATCATATTTTTTGTACACATTCGCAATATATTTTTTCCATTGTGCATGTCTAGCTATCAATCTCTATTGCCAGACGCCATAATCCCATAAGGGGTGGCCATTGACTCTGAGTTATTTGTTTTACAGGGATATTTGTTTTACAGGGAGGGGCACTAACCCTCCACCAACCCACTTGTTGAAAGGTAGGGAGCACATATGGTTTGGTTATATGGTTATCACCCAGCGTTGTAAATGGTTTCTTGGCTTACGTGTGCATGTCTCCTGGTTACTTATGGTCAAAGTTGGATTAAATTTTCATATTACTGTATATGTAAAATATGTTGTATGATACTATCACAAAAAAAAAAATTACTGTACTGTATATGCAGTATCTATCTATACATACAGTATATATATACACACACTCAATCCTCGTAAATCGCGTGTTTATAAATCACGGATTTGTAAATCACGGCTAAGTGGCTGTCAGATTGCCAGCACCCTTAAATCACTATTAAGTCACGAAAATCGCGGATCTAGGCACCAAAGTGGGCCTTTTCCGAGGAAAATTGTAAACCGCGGCATTGAATTTGATAACCGCGACCCAACAACCAATCACCACCTGTCCCTGGTGGCAAGTGTGCATACTAATGCCGCAGAATTAATGAGAAACATCAGGAACTCATCACCAACTATTTTGCCCGGGTAAGGGCAGAAGCTGAGCTTGAACCACAGCCTGGCCCTTCTTACACTGAGGACGTGGATGACGTAGCATCTGTCATCTCTGAGGCAGACTTTGAGCGCTTCCTGAGGGAGGCAGAGGAGCTGGAGAAGGGAGAACAGCATGAGGGAGCACCCCCACCTCATGCTGAGGGGTTCTAAGTTCTTCCCAACACCACCCCACTCCATTCACTTAAGCAATATCGTCATAAGATTAAGGTGAGATCCCTTAACCTTGCTTATTTCTATTAAATACATGCACTGAATATTCCTAAATTTGTATGTTTGTGTTTGATGGTGCCTAGATAGGTGTAGGTAGGGTGCTGTCGGGGGTGGTTGGCCAAAGTCCAGACCCTAATTAATTTTTCAGGTATCTGTTCCTTCAGAATATTTCGTCCTCTCCCATGATCATCCTTCCGTTGCCTTCCTTTCTTCCACAGACCTCCACCAATGTTCCTCCCTTACTCCGACCTCTCGTCTCTGTGCTGCCCACCTTTTCGCTATCTTCCCTAGCAGTGCTACACCCTGTGAGTCTGCTTTAGTTCGCAACCATTCCATCTACTCGGCCTGTTCTTTTGTCCCAGCTCCTGACCTCCCGGTCCACCATGCTCACCTCAACCATGTCCATTACTTCTTCTTTGCTGTTCCCATCTCTGTCACAATCATGTGTCCTGGTTCTTCCGTTCGCTCCGTCCCCGCTAGTGGTCTCTACAAAGCACCTGACTATTGTACCGTCAAATCAGAGTCTGTCATCACTTACGCCACTCGCTATCACCAAGCTGTTCATAAACACTCCTATGACATCTTTCAACCAATCGACATGCCTTCAACCCTACCATCTGCCAACATTACCATCACCTCCCCTCACTTGCACATGCTCACCTTCCTCAATGACAGTGATTTCATTATGGATCAATTTTCTCTGGCCTTCAGCCGTTCATGGGTTCATCCAACAGTTGTTTCCCCCTGTGGTTATCGCTTTCATAGGTTTTCTACTCATCATCTGTGCAGTGCATTGTTGTGTCAGAAAAATGGAACGTCGACTCCAGGAAATCAGAGTCGCTACAGGCATAGTACGCCCTACTCACGACGTAGAAACTTCCCGTACTTAGTGCCCTCGCATTCCGTGACTACCATTGCCATCTAACATTTAACCAAACTGTGAACAGCACTCTACCTACTAGAAAATGATGGTATTTCCTTCACGCATTACTGAGTGACAGTGTATCCTACAGAAAATACAAAAAAAAAAAAAATGAAGGAAGAACAACAATAGAACTCTCATATCTACTCCTTGTTTATCATGTATCAAACTATTATTGTGTACTTCCCATTATGTTTATATATACCTTCGACCCTTACTGGATTTGTACCTATTATTCCTTGTATATCTTATATGTATATATCCTTCTAATTCCCTCCCCTCAACATAGCCATGTCTCCCCTACTGCCCCTGTATCATACTTATCCCTTGTACAAACCTCCCGGTCCTGCCTTACTCCTATAATCAAACACCATTTAACTCCCGGTGTCAGGAGACACAGTCTCCGCTACCCGGGGGAGTAGTGTACCCCCTCCACAATATGTCTACCCCCGATGTATATATGTCCCCCCCCAATGCATACATGCCCCCACTAATCTTGCTAGGTCAGCACCCTTTCCCACGCCTGAAGACGGCGTTATTGGATCAGTTCATATCAGACAGCCGACACGGGCAGACTATTTTACTGTGAGCTTGTAATAAACTCCTTATCTAGCTGTTTGTACACGGAGTTTCTATCACCAAAGTATTGCAAGTTACAAAGTAAGAAAGAAGAAAGTAAGAAAGAAGTAAGAAAGTAAGAAAGAAGAAAGTAAGAATGAAGAAAGAAGAAAGTAAGAAAGAAGAAAGTAAGAAAGAAGAAAGTAAGAAAGTAAGAAAGCAAGAAAGTAAGAATGAAGAAAGTAAGAAAGAAGAAAGTAAGAAAGTAAGAAAGTAAGAATGAAGAAAGTAAGAATGAAGAAAGTAAGAAAGTAAGAAAGAAGAAAGTAAGAAAGTAAGAAAGAAGAAAGTAAGAAAGTAAGAATGAAGAAAGTAAGAAAGTAAGAAAGTAAGAAAGTAAGAAAGAAGAAAGTAAGAATGAAGAAAGTAAGAAAGTAAGAAAGAAGAAAGTAAGAAAGTAAGAAAGTAAGAATGAAGAAAGTAAGAAAGTAAGAAAGAAGAAAGTAAGAAGAAAGTAAGAAAGTAAGAAAGTAAGAAAGTAAGAAAGAAGAAAGTAAGAAAGAAGAAAGTAAGAAAGTAAGAAAGAAGAAAGTAAGAAAGTAAGAATGAAGAAAGTAAGAAAGTAAGAAAGTAAGAAAGTAAGAAAGAAGAAAGTAAGAATGAAGAAAGTAAGAAAGTAAGAAAGAAGAAAGTAAGAAAGTAAGAAAGTAAGAATGAAGAAAGTAAGAAAGTAAGAAAGAAGAAAGTAAGAAGAAAGTAAGAAAGTAAGAAAGTAAGAAAGAAGAAAGTAAGAAAGAAGAAAGTAAGAAAGTAAGAAAGAAGAAAGTAAGAAAGTAAGAATGAAGAAAGTAAGAAAGTAAGAATGAAGAAAGTAAGAAAGTAAGAAAGAAGAAAGTAAGAAAGTAAGAATGAAGAAAGTAAGAAAGTAAGAAAGAAGAAAGTAAGAAAGTAAGAATGAAGAAAGTAAGAAAGTAAGAATGAAGAAAGTAAGAAAGTAAGAAAGTAAGAAAGAAGAAAGTAAGAAGAAAGTAAGAATGGAGAAGAAGAAAGGAGAGGAAAGAGGAAAGGAGAAAGGAGAAAAAAGAAAGAAGAAGAAGAGGAAAAAAGAGGTACAGGAAGAGGAAAAAAGAGGTAGAGGAAGAATAAGAGGAAAAAAGAGGTACAGGAAGAGGAAAAAAGTGGAAGAGGAAGAGGAAAATAGAGGTAGAGGAAGAGGAAGAGGAAAAAAGTGGTAGAGGAAGAAGAAAATAGGGAAAAGAAGAGGTTGAGGAAGAGGAAGAGGAAGACAATAGGGAAAAGAAGAGGTTGAGGAAGAGGAAGAAGAGGAGGAAGAGGAAAAAAGATGCACAGGAAGAGGCAAAGGATGAAGAGAAAAAGGAAAAAGAGGGAGAGAAAGAGGAAGAGGAGGAAGTGAAGAGGAGGAAGAGAAACAAGAAGAGGAAGAGGAAGAACAAGAGGAAGAATAATAAGAGGAACAAGAGGAAGAATAGGCAGAGGAAAATTAAGAACATAAAAGGAAGAAGAGGAAGAGAAAAAGGAAAGGAAGAGGAAGAACAAGAGGAAGGGAGAAAGAGGAAGAGGAAGAAGATGAGAGAGATGGACAGGAAGATTAAGAGGAAGATCAAGAAGAGGAAGAGGAAGAAAAGGAAAAAGAAAAGGAAGAAGAGGAAGAGGAAGAGGAACAAGAGGAGGATAAGGAACAGGAGAAAGATAAAGAACAAGAGGAGGAGGAAGAAGAGGAAGAGGAAGAAGAGAAAGAGGGAATCGAAGAGGAGGAAGAGGGAAAGGAAGAGGAAAAAGAGGAAGAAAAGATGAAGAGGAGGAAGAGGAAGAGGATGAAGGGGAAGAAAAGAAAGAGGAATAAGAGGTAGGAGAAAAGGAAGAGGAAGAAAAGGAAGGAGAGGAAGAGGAAGAATATAAAAAGAAGAAAAAGAGGAGAAAGAAGAGGAGGAAGACGAGGAAGAGAGGAGGAGGAAGAAGAGGAAGACGAGACAAAGGAGGAAGAAGGATGAGGAAGATGAGGATGGAGAGGAAGAGGAGGAGGTTGGAGGAGGAGGAGGATGGAGAGGAGGAGGAGGAGGAAGACGAGGGAGGAGGAAGAAGAGGAGGAAGAGGGGGAGGGAGATGGGGAGAAGGCTAGGAAGAAGGAAGAGGAGGATGGAGGAAGGAAACTGAAAGGAAGAGGGAGGGTGGAGGAGAAAGAGGAAGAAACAGAAAAGTGGAGGATCTGGAAGAGAAAGAGGAAGAGATAATGCCGATGGAGAAGGAGGAGGAGGAAGAGGAATACCAAGGTGGGAAGAGGAGGGTGTGTGAGCCGAGTGCCTGGCCTGCCATCACATCACCAGCCTACCCACACACTGACTACACAACATAATATCCACCTAATTATCTCTAAGTCATCAGGTTTAGAATGTGACATGCACAACACAAGCCAGCAGGTAGGTAAGCGTTAACTACTGTAACTGAAGCCTTAATTAACTGTAGAACGATAATAATACTTTCCCTACTCCATATAACATCCAAATAATTACCACATTTAGAAAGCAATGAGTTTAAACCGGTAAAGTAGTTACAGTAAGAGGTAATTATCAGACCCTGCACTCACAAACTGGAGGACGAAGATCAGAATGGCTGACCTTGCCGGGGTGGCGTCGTGGTGGCGGGGCAGTGCACCTCGCGTCTTGTAGCACCTCACTGGCCTCCTGTCACCCCCACACCTTGACATCCACACCAGCGCCAGGCCACCAGCGTCCACAGCCACTCGTGTCCTCGAAGGTCACGATGAGACACAAATCACACACACACAAAAAGACGACTTCCTTCTGCGATGCTTCTTTGGGGAAAAAGACGGTGGCAAGTGTGTGGGAGCAGGGCACGTGGCAGGTGACGGGCAGGGCAGGTGTGCCAACCGTGCTGTGTCAACGCGTCACAACCCCACCTGCCACACACCACTTGTTACGTAATCCATAAGCATCAAACACAACCACACAGGGTAATAGCTAATCTGTCAGGATCTCTGGCTTTATATAAAGTGGTTCTAAGAGTTTCGCATGTCGAGACAACTCAGCTTATAGGAAATAAAATGAGACAATATCACCTCTCGATCTGTGAGTGCATCTGAAGTATTGGTACACCTGATGTGCACACATGCACGATGCACCACCTCACCTGAAGTTGCCACCGATCCAATTTAAAGCACCACTAATTACAATATATTTGCACGGCTCAATTATGTATAAGTTTTAGCTTGTGTTATTATAACAAGATGGGTTTGCTAAGAAAAAATTATAAGGAATACTACAATACAATATTTATTTACACTAAGCAACGGCACTTGTCCACACACAGTTATATTACTGGCCTTCATTACGAAAAGATATAAACAATCATATAGACAGATGCGAATCATGTGCGAAACACAAAGGATACCCAATCACACCAGCACCGATGGGTAATTACCCTGTACCACATCAACCATGGGACGTTGTCGCTGTTGATTTACTCAAGATGCCATTATCATACAATAATAACCTATACTTATTCGTAGCAACGGATCATTTTTCCCGTTATGTCATTTTAGCTCCAATTAAAGATAAGACAGCAGAGACAGTAGCAAAGGCAATAACAGATAATGTAATATGTCGCTTTACTACCCCAAAGGTATTAATAAGTGATAATGGAGGAGAATTTAATTCTGAGATCTTACAAGAAATATGTAAACAATACAACATCAAAAGGTTAACGTTTTGGCCTATCACCCAGCATCGAATGGGTTGGTAGAGAGACAAAATAAGAAGGTATTAAATGTGCTACGACACATTCTCAGTGAAAATTATGCAAGCTGGGATGATTGGATTCCCAGAGTAGAGGCCTCAATTAATGGGTCTATAAATAAATCCATCGGTGACACACCACATTTCATTATATATGGCACAGATAAAAAATTACCATATGAGCTCCTAGAAGGTGATAGCATGCCTATATACAATTACGATGATTACTCTAAACTCCGTTTACGTGAATTCCAGGACATTCACAAAAGAGTCAAAAAACAATTAACGATGTCCAAGGAAGAAATGACGGAGGCATTTAACAAGAAGGCAAAAGATTCACCTATCAGCTTAGGAGACATTGTTTACGATGTCATTCATACGAGAGACAATAAATTACCCCAAAATTTGAGGGCCCATACAGAGTAATTAACATAAAAGCAAACAAAGTTTTAATTAAGTCACTTTCAAGTGGCAAGGAGAAACAAGTTCATATTGACCATTTAAAACGAGTTTCAAGGGAATTATCCCATAATTATTCAGCCTCGGATACAACCGAACAGGCGAACGTACCTCAAGAAACCAAGCAAGAACACAACAATGATTACAAAAAGAAATTAAGGTCATATACCAAACAATCGAACATAGGTGCAACTGTTCCAATCAAATCTACAGTACATCATTTACGAGAATTAAATATCGATTTAAACTCCTATAAATGAAATAACAATCAACCGTAACGCACATCATCACTATCATTGACCACAGCATTATAGGAAAATTTTTTTTTTTTTCGGTAGGTTACGATGAAGGGACTTATGCTATGGATTCTCCTCTACATAGCAAGAGGATATGCGCACTTAGACCCCAAACATATAGTACGACAAGGATGCCTCATAGCTCCAACGGCCACGACTACAATCGTTAAGGACGTCATGAATACTGAAATAAGTCTAGATTACTTGTATGAATTACCTACTTATCTAGACAGACTTGCGACGCCGATGCGAACTCTGGACTTCATGATAGGAAATTATGTTTCACAAGCACATAACACCAAGGACGTGAATGAAATGGTAAAGTTAGCGAAATGGAAACTAGAACAGGCGAAGTCAACTATGCTCATCATGATCCAAGATCTCCCATCTTATGGAACGGAGGTACTGAGCGACAGGAACAACATCACACGTACTCGCCAAAAGCGCGGTTTGTTCGACCTGGGTGGCGCAGTTCTTGGGAACATCTTTGGATTGGCTACAGAGGATGACCTTAAAGAAATAAACAACAAATTTAATAAGATAGCTCAGGTACTAACATACCAAGATAAATTCATCACAGGACAGAACTCAGCAATGAAGACAATTGTGAAAAATCTGAAACAAGCAGAAAACATAGCTCTCGAGAGTGTAGATAAAATAAATGAATTGGTTGTAAACGTTACACTTTTCCAAAACTTCTCCATCATCACAGAACATATTGACACGATTCTACTACAATTAGAGAACACTAGAGATCGTTTCAGGGCACTTATGCAAGGAATTTCGAATGCTGGTGATGGCAAGATCACAATTGACTTACTCCCAGTTCATGAGCTACGTCAGATAGTTAGTCAAGGCATACATAAACATAAATTGAAGCCGTTGTTCCCCAGTAGGGAATTTATGCAATATTACCTGTATTTAGAAGCAACACTAACACCAACATCAGTGGTAGTTCATGTACCATTCATCACTGAAGACCTGTTCACAGTATACCAAATACACCCCTTCCCCTATAAAAATAACAACACTTTGGTCATCATCAACATCAACACAGCCACCGAACTCATCATGGTCTCCAAGAGACGGGACACTGTCACTTTCGCAAGTGAATCAACGATTGAACGAAAGTGCCGCACATCCTTACATGCTGTTCATCTTTGTCCTGCGTACATTTTCACGTTTCAGCCTACTGATACAGTCCCTTGTGAAATGGCTATCATCAGAAATGACAATATTCATCATCATTGCAACTTCACTTTTGCTCCAGATAAACTTGTACACCATCAATGCATTGAACACTCACAGTTTTTTTATTTCCCTCATAACACATCAGTTTACATAGTCTGTCCAGATATACCACCATCTCATACATCAGCATCAGGATTATACATAGCACCAGACTACTGTGCGGTATTTACACCAGCCATGTCTACTTTATCCACCATCAGTCACTACGCCATTCTCAATCATACACACAAACATTTCCACCCACTGCCTGATATGAACTTAAACATGAGCACAAGTATTAAGCTGACTTCACCTAAGTTTGAAACTATGCAGCTGATCAATGAAACAATGAAGCCCTGGGAAGATTTGAGTTTGAGTATGTTCAACCCATATTA
The DNA here is from genome assembly GCF_032717465.1 of Coenobita brevimanus. Taxonomy (NCBI): domain Eukaryota; kingdom Metazoa; phylum Arthropoda; class Malacostraca; order Decapoda; family Coenobitidae; genus Coenobita; species Coenobita brevimanus. The sequence continues at coordinate 33,358,923 of NC_137027.1, forward strand.
TGTGTATAGCCCAGCACCTACTGTCTTTATAATCGTCTGCATTGTAGTTGCAGTACTGCTGTTCGCAATGCACAGAATGCATGCAAGAATTGCTAATTTGGAGTCATTATTCAGTGGGGGGAGAGTTAACATCCAAGTTAACCACCCTGAATGAAGTGTATATATTTTGTATATAGTATTAATTATATATAAAAAAAAATAATAAATACAAAGAAGAATGACCCATGTATGGCAGACCAGTACCATTATCTTTAAATGAAATATTAATAACTCTTACCATAATCTTAATTTTAAATTATTTTTTTTTCTTGCATGTATGCATTTCACTACAATAACCCAAGTACATACTGTATTACAGTTAAATAATTTACTTTAATGCATTTATTCAAATATGTATACAACTTGTTTAAAATGTAATATTACTGAATAATCACTATTTACTATAAATATTATATGTATACAATATTCATACAATTATGTTACTTTTACAATATTATGTATTTCACTTAATTAGCTTATAAGTTCATTATAATGTGTATATATGTATTAATATGTTAGGACTATTAACTGTCGATGGTACGCCATTTTCGCGTGACCGAGCAATGTATTGTAGTTACAAATCATAATAGATAGATAGAGAAATAGATAGATAGACAGCTCTATGCGAGCCTGGGAATGGGAAATGAGCTTGCAAATTACACTGAGGAAAGCTGACGACAGTGGCCAATAAGGAGATGATGCAGTTAGTTGTCAGCAATCCACCGGTGAACAAAGCCCTAGTGACCATACACACACATACTCACACACAGGCTTCTTAAACTTTCCATCCACAAGGAACACACGTGATACGTCTCCTGTTTCACCAGAATTTAGGAAAGAGAGGGCAGAAGGAGACAGGCCTTAGAACAGGCAGGTCAGAAGGAGAAAGGGCTTAGCAACTTGAGAGAGAGACTGAGAGAGCGTGACAGGGAGACAGGGACTCTGCTCAACTCACTCGTGAGTGAGAGACTTGTTAATATTTCCAAGACAAATAAAAATAGTCCCATACTATTCTTTACCTCTCCTGTCACTACATGACAAATGGGAAAGAAGATTAGCTACTCACGAAGCTACTCCAGTATAATAACCGCTCGTCCACAAGTCTAATATATATATATATATATAACTCAACTACAAGTAACCACAAAGGAACTACAAAGTCTTTTATGACAGTAGAAGTTGAAGCAGAAGCAGTAGAAGTAGATGTAGAAGTGGAGGAAGTAAAGTAGCAAGAGAAAATCAAGAGAAAGGAAGCAGAATTAGACAAAGAAGCCAATGACATGCAAGTGGAATGTCAAGAAGCAAAACATTACAAGTAGCAAGAAAAGTACAAGTAGAAAAAGTACAAGTGAAAGCAGGAGAAAAATAGACAAAGAAAAAGTATTAGTAGAAGCAGAAGTAGAAGCAGTAGATGATGTAGAAGCAGAAGCAGAAGTTGAAGATGTAGAAGCAGAAGCAGTAGAAGTAGAGGTAGAAGTAAAAGTAGACGGCACAGAAGAAGCAGAAGTAGAAGAAGCGGTAGAAGTGAAAGTAGACGCGGAAGAATTAAAGTAGCCAGAGAAAGTAAAGGAAAAGGAAGCAGATTTAGAGCAGACGTGGAATATCAAGAGGCAGGAAATGAGCAGAAGTAGAAGTAGAACAAAAAATGACAGCAGAAAAGTAGAAAAAGTAGAAGTCAAAGCAGACAATAGAAAAGGTAAAAGTAGTAGAAGCAGAAGTAGAAGCAGAAGTAGATAATGTAGAAGCAGAGGCAGAAACAGTAGAAGTAGTAGATAATGTAGAAGCAGAAGTAGATAATGTAGAAGTAGATAATGTAGAAGCAGAAGCAGTAGAAGTAGTTGAAGCCGAAGTAGATAATGTAGAAGCAGAAGTAGAAGCAGTAGAAGCAGACATAGATAATGTAGAAGCAGAAGTAGATAATGTAGAAGCAGAAGCAGAAGTAGATAATGTAGATGCAGAAGCAGAAGCAGTAGCAGAAGTAGAAGCAGTAGAAGCAGAAGTAGATGATGTAGAAGCAGAAGTAGAAGCAGAAGTAGATAATGTAGAAGCAGTAGAAGCAGAAGTAGATAATGTAGAAGCAGAAGCAGTAGAAGTAGTAGATAATGTAGAAGCAGTAGAAACACTAGAAGCAGAAGTAGATAATGTAGAAGCAGAAGTAGAAGCAGTAGAAGTAGTAGATAATGTAGAAGCAGTAGAAGCAGTAGAAGCAGAAGCAGTAGAAGTAGTAGATAATGTAGAAGCAGAAGTAGAAGCAGTAGAAGCAGAAGTAGATAATGTAGAAGCAGTAGATAATGTAGAAGCAGAAGTAGAAGCAGTAGAAGCAGAAGTAGAAGCAGAAGTAGATAATGTAGAAGCAGAAGTAGATAATGTAGAAGCAGAAGTAGATAATGTAGAAGTAGATAATGTAGAAGCAGAAGTAGATAATGTAGAAGCAGAAGTAGAAGCAGTAGAAGTAGTAGATAATGTAGAAGCAGAAGTAGAAGCAATAGAAGCAGAAGTAGATAATGTAGAAGCAGAAGCAGAAGCAGTAGATAATGTACGAGTAGAAGCAGAAGCAGTAGAAGCAGAAGTAGATAATGGAGAAGCAGTAGAAGCAGAAGTAGATAATGTAGAAGCAGAAGCAGTAGAAGCAGAAGTAGATAATGTAGAAGCAGAAGCAGAAGTAGATAATGTAGAAGCAGAAGCAGAAGTAGATAATGTAGAAGCAGAGGCAGAAGAGGAAGAAGCAGAAGCAAAAATAAAAGCTAAGAGTGAAGCAGCAGTAGATATTGACGTAGACGTAACAGATGTTAAAGAATCAAAGGCAGAGAAATTACTAGTGCAATAATAAGTAGATCTATCGATCTATCTATCTATTGCCAGACCCCTTAATCCCGTAAGGGGTGGCCACAAACAAATCGCCTCCATGTCACCCTGTCCCCCACCATTTCACTGCCCTGCTCCCAGCTCACACCCTCTCTCACATACCGCTCCACTCCATCCCTCCATCTCATCCTTGGCCTCCCCCTTCCTCTTCCCCCCTCCACCTCACTCACATACACTCTCCTCGTCAGTCTCTCACTCTCCATCCTCTCCACATGGCCAAACCACCTCAGTGTGTTTCTCCTAACGCTTCCTATCACATCCTCATCCACACTACAACGCTCCTTCACACTCTCCTCCTCAGTCTCTCACTCTCCATCCTCTCCACATGGCCAAACCACCTCAGTATGTTTCTCCTAACGCTTCCTATCACATCCACATCCACACCACAACGCTTCTTCACACTCTCCTCGTCAGTCTCTCACTCTCCATCCTCTCCACATGGCCAAACCACCTCAGTGAGTTTCTCCTAACGCTTCCTATCACATCCACATCCACACCACAACGCTCCTTCAGTGTAACAAGAGTAGTAGACGTTGGAGTAAGGAGGAGGAGGAGGAGGAGGAGGAGGAAAGAAACGAAAAGAAAGAAGAGGAAGGGAGAGAGAAATAATCAGAACTAAAAACGGAGAAGGGAGAAAGGAGAAAGAAAAGAGAAAAAAGAAGAAAAAGAAAGGAGAAAGGAGAAGAGTGAAGAGAGGAAGTAGACAGGCGAAGAAAGAAAAGAAAGAAGAAAGAAAGAAAGAAGAAAGTAAGAAAGAAAAAAGTAAGAAAGAAAAAAGCAAGAAAGGAAAAGAAAGAAAGTAAGAAAGAAGAAAGTATGAAAGAAGAAAGTAAGAAAGTATGAAAGTAAGAAAGAAGAAAGTAAGAAAGTAAGAAAGAAGAAAGTAAGAAAGTAAGAAAGAAAAAAGTAAGAAAGAAAAAAGCAAGAAAGGAAAAGAAAGAAGAAAGTAAGAAAGTATGAAAGTAAGAAAGAAGAAAGTAAGAAAGAAGAAAGTAAGAAAGTAAGAAAGTATGAAAGTAAGAAAGAAGAAAGTAAGAAAGAAGAAAGTAAGAAAGAAGAAAGTAAGAAAGAAGAAATTAAGAAAGTAAGAAAGTAAGAAAGAAGAAAGTAAGAAAGTAAGAAAGAAGAAAGTAAGAAAGTAAGAAAGTAAGAAAGAAGAAAGTAAGAAAGAAGAAAGTAAGAAAGAAGAAAGTAAGAAAGAAGAAAGTAAGAAAGTAAGAAAGAAGAAAGTAAGAAAGAAGAAAGTAAGAAAGAAGAAAGTAAGAAAGAAGAAAGTAAGAAAGAAGAAAGTAAGAAAGTAAGAAAGAAGAAAGTAAGAAAGAAGAAAGTAAGAAAGAAGAAAGTAAGAAAGAAGAAAGTAAGAAAGAAAGTAAGAAAGAAGAAAGTAAGAAAGAAGAAAGTAAGAAAGAAGAAAGTAAGAAAGAAGAAAGTAAGAAAGAAGAAAGTAAGAAAGAAGAAAGTAAGAAAGTAAGAAAGTAAGAAAGTAAGAAAGAAGAAAGTAAGAAAGAAGAAAGTAAGAAAGTAAGAAAGAAGAAAGTAAGAAAGAAGAAAGTAAGAAAGTAAGAAAGAAGAAAGTAAGAAAGAAGAAAGTAAGAAAGTAAGAAAGAAGAAAGTAAGAAAGAAGAAAGTAAGAAAGTAAGAAAGAAGAAAGTAAGAAATAATCACTTAATCCAGTGTTTCCCCATGAGGAGCAGAAGGGCCCAGGGCTAGGCAAGTTGGTCCTAACATTTATGATGTGTGACCAGCCTCACTCATCCCTGAGTGGCATAAACCTACACCAGCTCAATCTGACAGGAGTGCCTTAATTACCCACTAAACCACTAGGTGCCATAATTTGGTTATATGGTTACCACCCAGGGTGGTAAATGGTTTCCTTGTGTACAGGAAACCATTTGGCTTGTTGCTCAGTGTAGTTACCCACAGGCAGAAGGAAGAGGAAAAAATGAAGGAAAGAAAGACAGAAGAGGAAGGAAGGGAAGAAGGAAGGAAGAGAGGAAAGGGCAGGCACCTGAGAGCAGCACTACATTGAGTGAGTGGATGGTGAGCACCCCCACCTACCACAATAATAATAATTCATTCATTCATTTATCATCTAATCCAGTGTTGCCCCATGAGGAGCCTGGGGCTAGGCAAGTTGGTACTGACATTTAAGATGAGAGTGACCAGCCTCACTCATCCCTGAATCGCATTACATGACAAATAAACCCCAAGTATAATACGGTAACAATATTAATAATAAGAGTAATAATAATAATAATAATAACTGACACAAGCCAAAACACATAACTTTACATTAACAAATACTGTACTATACATTCTACGTAGGCTAACAAATTACCATCATAAATACAAACAGACAACCAGTATAACAATTTTTTTTTTTATCTACTCACTTTATCTCACTGCATCTATTTAGCTTTGGCCAGATGCTTTAATCCCAGAGCAGGTGGCCACCATGACACTCCCTCTGCTATCAGGCAGCCCAGCCTCCATCCACTGCCTCTGCGTCAACCTTTCCTTCACTATCAGGCCACCCAGCCTCCAACCACTGCCTCTGCATCAACCTTTCCTTCACTATCAGGCCACCCAGCCTCCAACCACTGCCTCTGCATCAACCTTTCCTTCACTATCAGGCCACCCAGCCTCCATCTTCAATCGTATACCGGTACCTCTCCTCCCCATCTCTCTTCAACACCTCTCTCCTGCCAGTGTTCTGAAATAGGGATAATAATTAGTAGGGAAAAAAGAAAAAAAAATCTAATAACTCCTTTAATGATTTATTTTTTATAATACACCTAAAAATTGTCTTTATTACTCATATATATTTAACAACCGGGTGCAGCAAGTGAAAATCGTTAAATTAGGGGTACAGCTGCAAGAGGCAGACCAAAAAAGACCTGGGACGAGGCCACAGTGTGGCCTCAGGGAAAAGGAACTGAACAGGGAGGCTGCCAGAGATTGAGCAGCAAGGAAAGCCACCTTGGTCACCCATTAGGTGACCAAGGCCGATGCATGCACGCATGTTGGAGCCTTTACAAACAAAATGAAATGATCTGGGATCAGGGTGACATCCCAAAACATTCACTTTATGGCTGCTGCAGCAGACAACTGATTCAACTCAGGAGGGTACAGTGTATTATGTAATCTATATGTTCAAAATACAGTGCAGTTCTGAAAATTAAAAATGGCTGGCATCAAGTAACCCAAGTCCAGGCAGACACTACTACATATCTCCCATACACACATCATCCTCTTGGGCACTAGGCCTCTTCCATTTTCCCTTCACCCTGCCATGTTCCAACCCTAGCAAAGCACATCTGACACACAAATGCAGCTGCTTCCTGGTGGTTGATGGGTCTGCTCAGCCGCACAGACCAGGGTAGAGCCACAGTAATAAAAACGCTAAGGAACACAGAGCGTATGCGAAAAAAATACAGTAATATCGTCAGCATCTACCCAGAGCCACCCAAATGACTCTCCAAAGCCTGCCCTACCCTTCCCTACACTGGCCTAACAATGACCAAACACACACACACACACACTTATTGTACTGGGTGTGAGGGAGGAGGAATGAGTCAACTGTACAGTAAATACTCCCTGATGACTCTGTTGACTTACTTCTGACGCTCTTGACTTCCTCCTGCTCTCCCTGATGACTCCTGACTTCCTGCAGACTTTTTCTTGACTTCCTGCTGACTTCTGACCCAACGATGGCAGCAACATTAGGACTCTCTCAGGTACAACCAGCCAAGTTCAGTCACATCCATCTGTAAAGGCAAAATAACATTAGGTAAATCTTAACTCAGCTGTTAACACTATTCCAGGCGAATGACGCAGAGGCACATCATTTATTTCCTTAGTTTCCATCCAAGACAGCTGAAATTTTTATGGTATATACCAGTAATTTATTATATATATATTTTGATACCATATTATGATACAGTAAATAGCCACAAATCTTGGCTGTGTAATTATACATCGTACATTTTTTACTCATACTGTAATTTCCTTTGGGGGGGGCAAACATCATCACACAGATCTGAAAACTTTATGGGAAGTGATTTTTTTTTTTTTTTTTTCAAATGAAGAAGGAACCACCAACCGCGAGTCCGCAATATTTTGTCATTATCATCAAATATTGAATAAATAATTTCTTTTGATGTGTAAATACATATCATATTTTTTGTACACATTCGCAATATATTTTTTCCATTGTGCATGTCTAGCTATCTATCTATCTATTGCCAGACGCCATAATCCCATAAGGGGTGGCCATTGACTCTGAGTTATTTGTTTTACAGGGATATTTGTTTTACAGGGAGGGGCATTAACCCTCCACCAACCCACTTGTTGAAAGGTAGGGAGCACATATGGTTTGGTTATATGGTTATCACCCAGCGTTGTAAATGGTTTCTTGGCTTACATGTGCATGTCTCCTGGTTATTTATGGTCAAAGTTAGATTAAATTTTCATATTACTGTATATGTAAAATATGTTATATGATACTATCACAAAAAAAAAAATTACTGTACTGTATATGCAGTATCTATCTATACATACAGTATATATATACACACACTCAATCCTCGTAAATCGCGTGTTTATAAATCACGGATTTGTAAATCACGGCTAAGTGGCTGTCAGATTGCCAGCACCCTTAAATCACTATTAAGTCACGAAAATCGCGGATCTAGGCACCAAAGTGGGCCTTTTCCGAGGAAAATTGTAAACCGCGGCATTGAATTTGATAACCGCGACCCAACAACCAATCACCACCTGTCCCTGGTGGCAAGTGTGCATACTAATGCCGCAGAATTAATGAGAAACATCAGGAACTCATCACCAACTATTTTGCCCGGGTAAGGGCAGAAGCTGAGCCTGAACCACAGCCTGGCCCTTCATACACTGAGGACGTGGATGACGTAGCATCTGTCATCTCTGAGGCAGACTCTGAGCGCTTCCTGAGGGAGGCAGAGGAGCTGGAGAAGGGAGAACAGCATGAGGGAGCACCCCCACCTCATGCTGAGGGGTTCTAAGTTCTTCCCAACACCACCCCACTCCATTCACTTAAGCAATATCGTCATAAGATTAAGGTGAGATCCCTTAACCTTGCTTATTTCTATTAAATACATGCACTGAATATTCCTAAATTTGTATGTTTGTGTTTGCTGGTGCCTAGATAGGTGTAGGTAGGGTGCTGTCGGGGGTGGTTGGCCAAAGTCCAGACCCTAATTAATTTTTCACATGAGTTATTATTTATAAACAGCGGAATTTGTAATCCGCAGCAGTGCTCCAGACCCAAATCGCCGCGGTTAACGAGGATTGAGTGGGTATTCATGCCATTGTAAAGTGATTTTGGATAGGGGAATCTGGTGGACACTTACCCGTGCCAGAAACCCCGGTTATGTGGTTACCATCCAGCGCGGCAAATGGTTCCCTGGTGTACAGGAAACCATTAGGTTTGTTTTATATATATATATATATATATATATATATATATATATATATATGTATATATATATATATATATATAGATAGATAGATAGATAGATACCGGTATATGAAGAATGGGTGCTACATTACATCAAGGCAAAAGTGTATAGGCTACACATTTTGTGCAATGCGTCAGCAGTAAATGCATGCAGCCACAAAGGCAAAACAGCTTCATTTCTTTGGCAAGTCACTCCTGGCCTGGGAATGGGGTAGAAAAGTTAGGCCTGGCTGGCCCGGGAAAGTGTTATGGTAATTGAGAAAAATTACGGTTTATGGATTAACTGACAAGTATACCAGACCTTGGGGAAGTCAGGTACACTACACCTTTTACTATGACTTGGCACAAAACTGCCATCTCTCTGGCCAAAACTACCATCTCTCTGACCAAAATTACCATCTCTCTGGCCAAAACTACCATCTCTCTGGCCAAAACTACCATCTCTCTGGCCAAAACTAACATCCCTCTGGCCAAAATTACCATCTCTCTGGCCAAAATTACCATCTTTGGCCAAAACTAAAATCTGTCTGGCCAAAATTACCATCTCTCTGGCCAAAATTACCATCTTTGGCCAAAACTACCATCTCTCTGGCCAAAATTACCATCTCTCCAATTAAAATTCTGAGTTGTAATAAACAGTAATGCAAGGATACAATGCTAATCACAAAGAAGTGCTACGGAAAGGATGTAGAGCACTAGTACAGTATTGTCTTTTTCTGCCACTGAGCTAAGGGAAATAAACTGCAAAGGAATTAAAATCTTTGCCAAGTTCAGATGAAAGAACTATACCTGATGTCTCTGCTGACTTCCTGCTGACTCCTTGCTGATTTCCTTTGACTTCTTGGCAATTTCCTGCTGACTCCTTGCTGATTTCCTACTTACTCCTTGCTGACTCTCTGGTGCATTTTGATGGTAGGAAGGTTGGGGTAATAGCAGGCAGGTCAGTTCAGCACCATCTGTGCAGGTAAAAATAAAGCCATTGGTGTCTATCTATCTATTCTCCGACCCTTAATCCTGTAAGGGGTGGCCACAAACAGATTGCCTCCATGTTGCCTTGTCCCCTGCCATTCACTGCCCTCCTCCCAGAGAAATTACCATCTCCTTTAATAATAATAATAATAATAATAATAATAATAAAAATCACTAATCTCTTGGCTAATTCAGATGATTCACAAATGCATAAATGTGCTTTTTAGTATGGAGGCTGTCTGTCCATACACACACAAAATATACTGTACGATCTCTTATTAATAATAATAATAATAATAATAATAAAAATTACTAATTTCTTGGCTAATTCAGATGCTTCACAAATGCATAAATGTGCTTTTTAGTATGGAGGCTGTCTGTCCATAAACACACAAAATATGCATTAAATGACAGGCACCACCTGAGATGCCTGTGTCCCACTCTCACCAATGTTGTGATGGCGTCAGAGTTATGGATTTCCTGAACCCAGTCACCCTCACAAGACTGGATACAGGCGGGTCCTGTTATATGACTGGGATGTGTTAATGGATGACTTGTTTCAATAATGGATATGACACTCGTATAAAGCAGGGGGGGATACGTACTGTATAATGGCGTATGTGTATGAGATGTGACGTGGGAGCAGGGCAGTGAAATGGTGGGGTACCAGGTGACATGGAGGTGTTTTGTTTGTGGCCACCCCTTATGTGATTAAGGTGTCTGACAATAGACAGACAGATCAAACTTAGGGGAAAAATCAGGTTAGGTTAACTGATCCCACCAGCATCACTGAACCTGGGTCTAAATTGCCCATTCTCATATCATCCATTTCTTGTATAGCAGAAGAACATGTACCAGAACCCACACGTACAGTACTCTATTGTACGGCATTTGAAACTACTTTATCATTCCAAATTGTGAAGTCTTGTATGACTGGATACTCTTACTTTATGGCATCTGAAACATTGTGATACTAGTTTTTTTTTCACTTTTCTTGGTTCCAAAATTATGAAGTCTTATATGATTTGATCCTCTTACATTATGGCATTTGAAACAACATTATGATACTCTTATTTTTAATCACTATTCTTGATTCCAAAATTGTAAAGTCTTGTATGACTGGATTTATGGCATTTGAAACACTAACAATAACTACTATTTATTTTGAATCACATTTCTTGGCCTTTCACCATGTCCTTTCCATTTTTTTTTTTTTTTTTACAATAGCATCAGTGTGGCAGCTTTGAAATGTGAGAATCAGAGTTTGCCAAGGCTGCTGTTACAAATCATGAAGTTTTCACAAATTCTCTGCAGCCAACTGCATTTCAGCAATGGAATAAATCTGAGTGGGTCAGGTTAGCTGAACTGAGGTTAGGTCAGGTTAGATTAGAACTGAGATGAGGTTAGGTTTGGTCAGTTTAGGTTACAAGAAATCGGGATAGGTTAGGTTAGTTTATGATAGGTTATGTTAGGTTGTGTTAAGAGGTTAGATTAGATTATAAAAGAGGTAAAATTACAATAAATGAGATTAAAATACATTATGATAAAGGAAGCTGGGTTAGGATATATTAACACAGATGAGATTAAGTATGTAATGAAATGGTGTTCCAAGACAGCCATCATAAGGTTTGGTAAAGGTGAAGTAGGTTAGGTTAGGATAAATTAAGTTAAATTACATTCAGCTGGGTTAGGATAAATTAACACAGATGAGATTAGTATGTGACAAAATGGTGTTCCAAGACAGCCATCATAAGGTTTGGTAAAAGGTGAAGTAGGTCAGGTTAGGATAAATTAGGTTAAATTACATTCAGCTGGGTTAGGATCAAATTACGGTACCACAAGAGAGATTAGATGATTGTCCAGCTGGCGTTACAAAATGCCGACCTGCTTTTGGCGTCCAATCGGCAGAGTTGTGATTATAAATCTACTTCCATCTACAGCAAGACGCCTTAATCCCGTACTGGGTGGCCACCCACCAATCACCTCCATGTCACCATGTCTCCCAACATTTCACTGCCCTCCCCAGCTCACACCACCCTCCCTCGCATACCTCTCCATTCTATCCCTCCATCTCATCCTCCAGCCTCCTCCTCCCTCTCCCTTCCTCCACCTCACTTATATAAACTCTCCTCATTAGTCTCTTATTCTACATCCTCTCGACATGGCCAAACAATTCACTAATTATAAAAGAAATAACACACATCAAAACTTTAAAATACACACAGAAAATATCATAAAAATAATCTACAAGGAGTTGTTAGGAAAAAACAGGAAAACATGGCAAAACTAAAGTGGTGGCTGCCTCGTTAACTACCATCCTGGCTTTTGTTGTTAACGTCCTTTGCCGTGGTGGTGATGGAGGAGACAATGGTAAAGTACACCAGTTTCAATAAAAAATGGGCCTAAAAACAAACTCAAATTACATGTAAAACCATCGGAAAAACCCAAACTATGTGTAGAGGAATGAGGTAATGAAAATAAAAAGGCAAAATTATTGTTTCAGGCAAAAACACAATTACGAGATTTTGATCCACTTTTTCGGAATATTGGACAAATCTAAAACACTTTTTGTTACAAATTTTTATTTTACTCTTGAAGACAACCTAACCTAACCTTCAGGAGTACAATAAAATAAATGTCAATGAAAAGGCAACAGAAAAGTGTTTTAAAACTGTCTAAAAAACTGAAAAAAACGAATCAAAATCTCGTAATTATTTTTGGCTGAAACTATTCCAACCAAACTACAAAAAATATTCCTTGGTCTCCCCCTCCTCTTCCAGCTCTCACCTACACTCTCTAGTACGTCAATTTCAACCTGACAAAGATCCCTACACCCTTTTCTGCTTCGGCTATCCCTGTTAAACGCAATGTACCGATAGCTTTAGTTAACTAACCTGCAGGGCTGATTTGACTAGCCACCAAGGAGATTCAGCCGTACCTCGAAACTACGGCTGATCATATTAAAGGCATTCAGGATTTAATATCTGACCTGTATGAGTGGGATAATTCCTGTTGGGGTGGCCCAAAGCTGTCAAGCGATGACAAACCTCTCTCACCTCTTCCCCCTCATGGTCGCCCACATCCTAAGTTACAGCTCGGTCATTATACACTCACCTGCAGCGTTTTGGTAGGCGGAGAAGATGCCAGGGCAGGCTAGGTGGCCAATACACACATAATATATCGTCCTTTCATCCTAAATATCAAAATAAACACTCAAAATACATTACACATTTCAACACCGACGCCAAACCACAGCAGCAAAACACCGGAGCAATGGAGAATCTCGCCTTCGGGACAAACTCATAATTTTACCGATCTTTCAATATAAATAACATTTACGTACGACTTTTGACTTCCCATAATTATCACTATATTCATATCACACGTGGTTGTTTCATAAATATAAGAAAAATTGTTTTCCATACAACTATAGGTGCTTATTGTTGTAGTTTTTTTTTTTTTTTAAGTTTTAGTAATATAGTTCCCATACTTATTTCCTATCTGATTTCTTCAAGAGAACATTTCTGTACATCAATATCTATACGGAAATGTTAAGAAACTAATCGGTATAAGAGAACTTAAATAAAACACAGAGGTTGAGAATAGAAGAGTTGACCCGCGAGATTTAAAAGCCTCCCTTCCCTCCCCTCTCTCTCTCTCTCTCTCTCTCTCTCTCTCTCTCTGCTATTATACATATAGGTTATAGTGCAAGGCATTGTCATGGTACATAAAGCTCTCTCTGCTACTATATACATCATAATATAGGATACAGAACAAGGAATAGTGAAGCATTAGCACCAAGCCATAATATGGCTATATGGCACTGTAGGAGTAGAGAGAAAATAAACTGCCAGAAGAAACACGGAAATATCAAGAAGAGAGGTTGGACAGAAGAGTAGAAGAGGACAGTAAGGAGAGAAAGACTGGAGACAAACAGGCCCCTTTTAGTCGCCTCTTTCGACAAGCAGGGATGCTGGGGAAGTATTTGGCGAGCAACATTCCATGAACAATAAAACCTAACCACCCGTTGGCACCTAAAAATAATATGAAGGCAATGACGCCAGTGCACTATAGCCTACATCAGTATACAGCATGTAGACCCATCACTGATTTCCTTGTACAGTAGGGAACTGTTCCATAAAGGGGAAAGTGGGCATGTGTGACACGCTATACTACAACTACAACTGCTTTCATTACCACTATCTATCTGTCTATAGCCAGACGCCATAATCCCGTAAGGGGTGGTCGTTTGTCACGAAGCCGGCTATAATAACTCAAAGTCTTTGAGTTATTATAGCCGGCCTAAAACGACCACCCCACCGGGATTATGGCGTCTGTTATAGACAGATAGACCTAGTGGCAATAGCAGTTGTAGTGTGTATAGCGTGTCACGCTGCCCACCCACCCATGGAACAGTTCCCTACTGTACAAGGAAAATCAGTGATGGGTCTACACATGCTGTATACGCGAGGCTATAGTGCACTGGCGTCATCATATTATTTTAGGTGCCAAATAGTGAGGTTTTGATTTATTGTTCATGGAATGTTGCTTTCATAAATACAGCATCCCTGCTATCGTCGAGAGAGCGACTAAAAGGGGCCTGTTTGTCTCAGTCTGTCTCCTTGTCCTCTTCTACTCTTCTGTCCAACTCTCTTCTTGATATTTCCGTGTTTCTTCTCCTCTACTCCTGCAGTGCTCATATAGCTGCATTACTTGGCTTGGTACTAATGCTTCACTATTCTTGTTCTGTATCTATTATGATGTATATAGTAGCAGAGAGCTATGTACCATGACAATATACACCTAACTATATGTATAATAGCAGAGAGAGAGAGAAGAGAGGAGAAGGAGGCTTTAAATCTCGCGGGTCAACTCTTCTATTCTCAACCTCTGTGTTTTATTTAAGTTCTCTTATACCGATTAGTTTCTTAACATTTCCGTATAGATATTGATAATACAGAAATGTTCTCTTGAAAAGAAGGAAATAAGTATGGGAACTATTTTACAAAAACTTAAAAAAAAAAAAAACTACAACAATAAGCACCTATAGTTGTATGGAAAACAATTTTCTTATATTTATGAAACAACCACGTGTGATATGAATATAGTGATAATTATGGGAAGTCAAAAGTCATATGTAAATATTATTTATATTGAAAGATCGGTAAAATTATGAGTTTGTCCCGGGTAGTCCCGATTGATGCTGTGTTTTGCGTCGGTGATTGAAATGTGTTTTAGTGTTTATTTTGATATTTAGGATGAAAAGGACGATATATTATGTGTGTATTGGCCATTGGCTCTTTTTTGCTCTACACAACTGGCATCTTCACTCCGCCTACCAAAACGCTGCAGATAGTGTATAATGAGCTGTAACAATGGGCGTGGGCGACCATGAGCCGGGAAAATTGAGAGGTTTGTCAATCGCTGACAGCTTTGGACAGCACACCCCAACAGGATTTATCCCGGAACTCATTACAGGTCCTGAAATCCTAACCTGAATGCCTTTAATATGATCAAGCCGTAGTTATTCGAGGTACGAACTCACGGTGGTCTTTGAGTCAAATCAACCTGCAGGTGGATTACCTGCAAAGCTATCATTGCTATTGCGTTTGTAAAGATAGGGGATAATGCACGTTTAAGAAAAAAAAGGGTGTAAAGATCTGTCAGAGTGAAAATGACATGCTAATGACAAGAGTGTAGGTGAGAGCTAAGAGGAGGGGGAGACACGCGGAATATTTTTTAGTAGTTTGGTTGGAACTAGTTTCAGCCAAAAATAAATTTACGAGATTTTGATTCGTTTTTCGAATTTTAGATTGGACAGGTCTTTTCTGTTAAAACACTTCATTGACATTTATTTTATTGTACTCCTGAAGGTTACGGTTAAGGTTGTCTTCAAGAGTAAAATAAAAATTTGTAACAAACTAAAAAAGTTCTTTAGATTTTGTCCAATATTCCGAAAAAAAAGTGTGATCAAATCTCGTAATTATGTTTTGCCTGAGTAATAATTTTGCCTTTTTATTTTCATTACCTCATTCCTCTACACATAGTTTGGGTTTTCCGATGGTTCCATAGTAATTTGAGTTTGTTTTTAGGCCCATTTTGCTGCCAGAACCTAATGGTATGTACTTTACCATTGTCTCCTCCATCACCAATTACACACGCAACAAAGGACGTTAACAACAAAGCCAGGATGTGTAGTTAACTGCCACCACCTTAGCGCCAGTTTTGCCATGTTTTTCTGTTTTTTCCCTAACAACTCCTTGTAGATTATTTTTATGATATTTATTAATATGTATTTTAAAGGATTTTGATGTGTGTTATTTCTTTTATAGTGAATTGTTTGGCCATGTCGAGAGGATGTAGAATAAGAGATTGGGGAGAGTTTATATAGGGTGGGAGGAGAGGAAGGAGAGGGAGGAGAGGAGCTGAGGATGAGATGGAGGGATAAGAATGGAGAGGTATGCGAGGGAGGGTGGTGAGAAGGGGGGCAGTGAAATGTTGGGGAGACATGGTGACATGGAGGCGATTTGTTTGTGGCCACCCACATTACGGGATTAAGGCGTCTGGCTGTAGATGGAATTAGAAATTATAATCACAACTCTGCCGATGGACAGAAAGTGAGGTCGGCATTTGTAAATGACCAGCTGATTTGACATCATCTAATCTAATCTCTTGATGGCTACCCTAATTTTGATGGTGTCTAAGCCCAACTGAATGTAATTTAACCTAATTTATCTAAGCCAACCTTCTTCCTGACCTACCCATATTCCAAACCTTTACCAAACCTTATGATGGCTGTCTTGGAACACCATTTTGTCACATACTAATCTCATCTGTGTTAATTTATCTAACCCAGCTGAATGTAATTTAACTTAATTTATCCTAACCTAACCTACTCTCTACCTTTACCTTTTAAAACCGCCTTATGATGGCTGTCTTGGAACACCATTTCATTACATACTTAATCTCATCTGTGTTAATATATTTAACCCAACATTCACTTTATCATAATGTATTTTAATCTCATTTATTGTAATTTTACCTCTTTTATAATCTAATCTAACCTCTTAACACCAACCTAACATAACCTATAAACAACCAACCTACTCTGGCAACACATTTTCTTTGTAACCCTAAACTTCTCAAGCTGACCAAACCTAGCCTCATCTCAGTTCTAATCTAACCTGACCTAACCTCCTAATATAGTTCAGCTAACCCTGACCCACTCAGATTTATTCCATTAAGCTGAAGCCCTGCAGTTGGCTGCAGAGAATTTGTGAAAACTTCATGATTTGTAACAGCAGCCTGTGGCAAACTCTGATTCTCACATTTCAAAGCTGCCACACTGATGCTATTGTAAAAAAAAAAAAATGGAAAGGACATGAGTGAAAGGCCCAGAAATGTGATTCAAAATAAATAGTTGTTATTTAGTCAATTTCAAATGCCATACCCTTACAATCCAGTCATACAAGACTTTGCAATTTTGGAATCAAGAATAGTGATTAAAAAATAGAGTATCATAATGTTGTTTCAAATGCCATATCTTGTAAGAGGAATCAAATCATAAGACTTCATAATTTTGGAACCAAGAAAAGTGATAAAAAAACTAGTATCACAATGTTTCCAGATGCCATAAAGTAAGAGTATCCAGTCATACAAGACTTCAAGCTGGAATTTGGAATGATAAAAAAGTAGTTTCAAATGCCGTACAATAGAGAATGCTGCACGTGTGGGTTCTATGGTACATGTTCTTCTGCTATACAAGAAATGGATGATATGAGAATGGGCAATTTAGACCCAGGTTCAGTGACAGGTGCTGGTGGGATCAGTTAACCTAACCTGAACAAGTTTTTCCCCTAAGTTTGATCTGTCTGTCTATTGTCAGACACCTTAATCACATAAGGGGTGGCCACAAACAAAACACCCCTCCATGTCACCTGGTTTGCATCATTTCTACTGCCCTGCAACTCCCCGGTCACATCTCATTACACATACTCCCATTATACAGTACATATCCTCCCACTGCATTATATAAGTATAAGTGTCATATCAGTATTGAAGCAAGCAGTCGTCCATTAAACACACCCCAATCAGAAGATTTAACAGAGACCCCGCCTGTATCCAGTCTTGTGAGGGTGACTGGGTTCAGGGAAATCCATAACCTAGTACGCCATCTGTAACATTGTGGAGAGTGGGACACAGGCATCTCAGGATGGTGCCTCCGTCATTAATGCATATTTTGTGTGTTTATCTATGGACAGACAGCCTCCATACTAAAAAGCACATTTTGCATGCATTTGTGAAGCATCTGACAATTAGCCAAGAAGAATTAGTAATTTTATTATTATTGTTATTATTAATAAGAGATCGTACAGTATATTTTGTGTGTGTATGGACAGACAGCCTCCATACTAAAAAGCACATTTATGCATTTGTGAATAATCTGAATTAGCTAAGAAAATTAGTGATTTTTATTATTATTATTATTATTATTAAAGGAGATGGTAATTTCTCTGGGAGGAGGCAGTGAGCGGGGTTGCAAGACATGAGACCCAATCTGTTTGTATTGCACCCAGTACACAGGACAGAGGTCGGAGAATGAGATAGACCAATGAAACTATTTTACCTGCAGAATGAGTATGAAAACTATTACCATATATATTACCTAATAAATCAAAATGCACCAGAGAGTCAGCAGATAAGTAGGAAATCAGCAGGAGTCAGCAGAAGTGCCAAGGAAATCAAAGGAAATCAGCAAGGAATCAGCAAGGAGTCAGCAGAGACATCAGATGGATTCTTTCATGAACTTAACAAGATTTTAGTCCTTTGCAGTTTATTTCCTTGAAAACCGGTGGCAGAAAAGACAGCTACTGCTGGTGCTCTGCATCCTCGTAGCACTTCTTGTGATTAGCATTGTATCCTTGCATTACTGTTTATTACAACTCGAGGTAGTGGAGAGATATTGACGGAAAATGTTAGTTTTGATGATGAAGGAAAGTAATGAGTAATGAGATGGTAGTTTTGGCCAGAGAGATGGTAGTTTTGGCCAGAGAGAATATTAGTTTTTGACCGGAAGATATTTTGAGGGTCAGAGGATGTAGTTTGGCGAAAATATTTGGATTTTGTGCCAAGTCATAGTAAAAGGTGTAGTGTACCTGGCTTTTTAGGTCTGGTATACCAATCAATTAATCCATAAACTATAATTTCTCAATTACTGCGGGGCCAGCCGAAACTAACTTTTTGCATTCGAAATGACTGCAAAAAATGAGCTGTTTTGCTGTGGCAAATGCATTATACTGACGCATTGCACCAAAAAATGTAGCCTATGCAACATGATATGCCCATTCATCATATATGATAATCTATCTAATATCTATCTATCTATATATATATATATATATATATATACATATATATATATATATATACATATATATATATATATATATATATATATATATAAAACAAAACCTAATGGTTTCCTGGCCACGAGGGGCCCTGTTTCCCGGCGCTGAATGTAACTGTTTCCGGAGTTTTGGCGCGTAAGTGTCACGAATTCCCCCTATCAAAAATCACTTTACAATGGCATGAATACCCACTCAATCCTCGTTGTATGTGTGCTCTGGAGCACTGCTGCGGATTACAATTTCATGATTCTAAATAATATCTTATGTGAAAAATTAATTAAGTCTGGACTGTGCTGCCACGACAGCACCCTACCTACACTATCTAGGCACCAGCCACAAACATACAAATTTGGAATTCAGTGCATGTATTTAATAAATAAGCAAAAGGTTAAAAGTCTCCTGTAATCTGACATTGCTAAGTGATGGGTGGAGTGAGCCCCTCAGCATGAGGTGGGGGTATCCTTCTCCATACTCCAGCTCCTCTGCCTCCCTCCGCGTAAATGCTGCACTCAGAGAATGACAGATATCCACGTCAATGAAGAGCCGGGCTGTGGTTCAGGCTCAGCCCTCTGCCGCGCGAGGCAAAGATTGGTGATGTCTCTCCTATTCTGCGGCGACATATGCCAGGACAGGTGTGAGTGAGTGTTAGGTGCAGCGATTAATATCAATGCATGGTTTACAATTTTCCTCGGAAAAATTGCGAGTATACGATTTCGTGACTAATAATTGATTTAAGGGTGGCGACAATCTGACAGCCATCCGTGATTTATAAACACGCGATTTACGAGGATTGAGTGTGTGTATATATATACTGTATGTATAGATAGATACTGCATATACAGTACAGTAATTTTTTTTTTTGTGATAGTATCATATAACATATTTTACATATACAGTAATATGAAAATTTAATCTAACTTTGACCATAAATAACCAGGAGACATGCACATGTAAGCCAAGAAACCATTTACAACGCTGGGTGATAACCATATAACCAAACCATATGTGCTCCCTACCTTTCAACAAGTGGGTTGGTGGAGGGTTAGTGCCCCTCCCTGTAAAACAAATATCCCTGTAAAACAAATAACTCAGAGTCAATGGCCACCCCTTATGGGATTATGGCGTCTGGCAATAGATAGATAGATAGCTAGACATGCACAATGGAAAAAATATATTGCGAATGTGTACAAAAAATATGATATGTATTTACACATCAAAAGAAATTATTTATTCAATATTTGATGATAATGACAAAATATTGCGGACTCGCGGTTGGTGGTTCCTTCTTCATTTGGGGGGGAAAAAAAAAAAAAAAAAAAAAAATCACTTCCCATAAAGTTTTCAGATCTGTGTGATGATGTTTGCCCCCCCCCCAAAGGAAATTACAGTATGAGTAAAAAATGTATGATGTATAATTACACAGCCAAGATTTGTGGCTATTTACTGTATCATAATATGGTATCAAAATATATATATAATAAATTACTGGTATATACCATAAAAATTTCAGCTGTCTTGGATGGAAACTAAGGAAATAAATGATGTGCCTCTGCGTCATTCGCCTGGAATAGTGTTAACAGCTGAGTTAAGATTTACCTAATGTTATTTTGCCTTTACAGATGGATGTGACTGAACTTGGCTGGTTGTACCTGAGAGAGTCCTAATGTTGCTGCCATCGTTGGGTCAGAAGTCAGCAGGAAGTCAAGAAAAAGTCTGCAGGAAGTCAGGAGTCATCAGGGAGAGCAGGAGGAAGTCAAGAGCGTCAGAAGTAAGTCAACAGAGTCATCAGGGAGTATTTACTGTACAGTTGACTCATTCCTCCTCCCTCACACCCAGTACAATAAGTGTGTGTGTGTGTGTTTGGTCATTGTTAGGCCAGTGTAGGGAAGGGTAGGGCAGGCTTTGGAGAGTCATTTGGGTGGCTCTGGGTAGATGCTGACGATATTACTGTATTTTTTTCGCATACGCTCTGTGTTCCTTAGCGTTTTTATTGCTGTGGCTCTACCCTGGTCTGTGTGGCTGAGCAGACCCATCAACCACCAGGAAGCAGCTGCATTTGTGTGTCAGATGTGCTTTGCTAGGGTTGGAACATGGCAGGGTGAAGGGAAAATGGAAGAGGCCTAGTGCCCAAGAGGATGATGTGTGTATGGGAGATATGTAGTAGTGTCTGCCTGGACTTGGGTTACTTGATGCCAACCATTTTTAATTTTCAGAACTGCACTGTATTTTGAACATATAGATTACATAATACACTGTACCCTCCTGAGTTGAATCAGTTGTCTGCTGCAGCAACCATAAAGTGAATGTTTTTGGATGTCACCCTGATCCCAGATCATTTCATTTTGTTTGTAAAGGCTCCAACATGCGTGCATGCATCGGCCTTGGTCACCTAATGGGTGACCAAGGTGGCTTTCCTTGCTGCTCAATCTCTGGCAGCCTCCCTGTTCAGTTCCTTTTCCCTGAGGCCACACTGTGGCCTCGTCCCAGGTCTTTTTTGGTCTGCCTCTTGCAGCTGTACCCCTAATTTAACGATTTTCACTTGCTGCACCCGGTTGTTAAATATATATGAGTAATAAAGACAATTTTTAGGTGTATTATACAAAATAAATCATTAGAGGAGTTATTAGATTTTTTTTTCTTTTTTCCCTACTAATTATTATCCCTATTTCAGAACACTGGCAGGAGAGAGGTGTTGAAGAGAGATGGGGAGGAGAGGTACCGGTATACGATTGAAGATGGTTGGAGGCTGGGTGGCCTGATAGTGAAGGAAAGGTTGATGCAGAGGCAGTGGTTGGAGGCTGGGTGGCCTGATAGTGAAGGAAAGGTTGATGCAGAGGCAGTGGTTGGAGGCTGGGCGGCCTGATAGCGAAGGAAAGGTTGATGCAGAGGCAGTGGATGGAGGCTGGGTGGCCTGATAGTGAAGGAAAGGTTGATGCAGAGGCAGTGGTTGGAGGCTGGGTGGCCTGATAGTGAAGGAAAGGTTGATGCAGAGGCAGTGGTTGGAGGCTGGGTGGCCTGATAGTGAAGGAAAGGTTGATGCAGAGGCAGTGGTTGGAGGCTGGGTGGCCTGATAGTGAAGGAAAGGTTGATGCAGAGGCAGTGGATGGAGGCTGGGTGGCCTGATAGCGAAGGAAAGGTTGACACAGAGGAAGTGGATGGAGGGTGGGCAGCCTGATAGCAGAGGGAGTGTCATCGTGGCCACCTGCTCTGGGATTAAAGCATCTGGCCAAAGCTAAATAGATGCAGTGAGATAAAGTGAGTAGATAAAAAAAAGAAATTGTTATACTGGTTGTCTGTTTGTATTTATGATGGTAATTTGTTAGCCTACGTAGAATGTATAGTACAGTATTTGATAATGTAAAGTTATGTGTTTTGGCTTGTGTCAGTTATTATTATTATTATTTTTACTCTTATTATTAATATTGTTACGGTATTATACTTGGGGTTTATTGCTCATGTAATGCCATTCAGGGATGAGTGAGGCTGGTCACTCTTATCTTAAATGTCAGTACCAACTTGCCTAGCCCCGGGCTCCTCATGGGGCAGCACTGGATTAGATGATAAATGAATGAATGAATTATTATTATTGTGGTAGGTGGGGGTGCTCACCATCCACTCACTCAATGTAGTGCTGCTCTCAGGTGCCTGCCCTTTCCTCTCTTCCTTCCTTCTTCCCTTCCTTCCTCTTCTGTCTTTCTTTCCTTCATTTTTTCCTCTTCCTTCTGCCTGTGGGTAACTACACTGAGCAACAAGCCAAATGGTTTCCTGTACACAAGGAAACCATTTACCACCCTGGGTGGTAACCATATAACCAAATTATGGCACCTAGTGGTTTAGTGGGTAATTAAGGCACTCCTGTCAGATTGAGCTGGTGTAGGTTTATGCCACTCAGGGATGAGTGAGGCTGGTCACACATCATAAATGTTAGGACCAACTTGCCTAGCCCTGGGCCCTTCTGCTCCTCATGGGGAAACACTGGATTAAGTGATTATTTCTTACTTTCTTCTTTCTTACTTTCTTCTTTCTTACTTTCTTACTTTCTTACTTTCTTCTTTCTTACTTTCTTCTTTCTTACTTTCTTCTTTCTTACTTTCTTACTTTCTTACTTTCTTCTTTCTTACTTTCTTCTTTCTTACTTTCTTACTTTCTTACTTTCTTCTTTCTTACTTTCTTACTTTCTTCTTTCTTACTTTCTTACTTTCTTCTTTCTTACTTTCTTCTTTCTTACTTTCTTACTTTCTTCTTTCTTACTTTCTTACTTTCTTCTTTCTTACTTTCTTACTTTCTTCTTTCTTACTTTCTTACTTTCTTACTTTCTTCTTTCTTACTTTCTTCTTTCTTACTTTCTTCTTTCTTACTTTCTTACTTTCTTCTTTCTTACTTTCTTCTTTCTTACTTTCTTCTTTCTTACTTTCTTACTTTCTTCTTTCTTACTTTCTTCTTTCTTACTTTCTTACTTTCTTCTTTCTTACTTTCTTACTTTCTTACTTTCTTCTTTCTTACTTTCTTCTTTCTTACTTTCTTCTTTCTTACTTTCTTCTTTCTTACTTTCATACTTTCTTCTTTCTTACTTTCTTCTTTCTTTTCCTTTCTTGCTTTTTCCTTTCTTACTTTTTTCTTTCTTACTTTCTTCTTTCTTACTTTCTTCTTTCTTACTTTCTTCTTTCTTACTTTCTTACTTTCTTCTTTCTTACTTTCTTACTTTCTTCTTTCTTACTTTCTTACTTTCTTCTTTCTTACTTTCTTCTTTCTTACTTTCTTCTTTCTTACATTCTTACTTTCTTCTTTCTTACTTTCTTACTTTCTTCTTTCTTACTTTCTTCTTTCTTACTTTCTTACTTTCTTCTTTCTTACTTTCTTCTTTCTTACTTTCTTACTTCTTTCTTACTTTCTTCTTTCTTACTTTCTTACTTTCTTCTTTCTTACTTTCTTCTTTCTTACTTTCATACTTTCTTCTTTCTTACTTTCTTCTTTCTTACTTTCATACTTTCTTACTTTCTTACTTCTTTCTTACTTTCTTTTTTCTTACTTTCATACTTTCTTACTTTCTTCTTTCTTACTTTCTTCTTTCTTTTCCTTTCTTGCTTTTTTCTTTCTTACTTTTTTCTTTCTTACTTTCTTCTTTCTTTCTTTCTTCTTTCTTTTCTTTCTTCGCCTGTCTACTTCCTCTCTTCACTCTTCTCCTTTCTCCTTTCTTTTTCTTCTTTTTTCTCTTTTCTTTCTCCTTTCTCCCTTCTCCGTTTTTAGTTCTGATTATTTCTCTCTCCCTTCCTCTTCTTTCTTTTCGTTTCTTTCCTCCTCCTCCTCCTCCTTCTCCTCCTTACTCCAACGTCTACTACTCTTGTTACACTGAAGGAGCGTTGTGGTGTGGATGTGGATGTGATAGGAAGCGTTAGGAGAAACTCACTGAGGTGGTTTGGCCATGTGGAGAGGATGGAGAGTGAGAGACTGACGAGGAGAGTGTGAAGAAGCGTTGTGGTGTGGATGTGGATGTGATAGGAAGCGTTAGGAGAAACATACTGAGGTGGTTTGGCCATGTGGAGAGGATGGAGAGTGAGAGACTGAGGAGGAGAGTGTGAAGGAGCGTTGTAGTGTGGATGAGGATGTGATAGGAAGCGTTAGGAGAAACACACTGAGGTGGTTTGGCCATGTGGAGAGGATGGAGAGTGAGAGACTGACGAGGAGAGTGTATGTGAGTGAGGTGGAGGGGGGAAGAGGAAGGGGGAGGCCAAGGATGAGATGGAGGGATGGAGTGGAGCGGTATGTGAGAGAGGGTGTGAGCTGGGAGCAGGGCAGTGAAATGGTGGGGGACAGGGTGACATGGAGGCGATTTGTTTGTGGCCACCCCTTACGGGATTAAGGGGTCTGGCAATAGATAGATAGATCGATAGATCTACTTATTATTGCACTAGTAATTTCTCTGCCTTTGATTCTTTAACATCTGTTACGTCTACGTCAATATCTACTGCTGCTTCACTCTTAGCTTTTATTTTTGCTTCTGCTTCTTCCTCTTCTGCCTCTGCTTCTACATTATCTACTTCTGCTTCTGCTTCTACATTATCTACTTCTGCTTCTACTGCTTCTGCTTCTACATTATCTACTTCTGCTTCTACTGCTTCTCCATTATCTACTTCTGCTTCTACTGCTTCTGCTTCTACTCGTACATTATCTACTGCTTCTGCTTCTACATTATCTACTTCTGCTTCTATTGCTTCTACTTCTGCTTCTACATTATCTACTACTTCTATTGCTTCTACTTCTGCTTCTACATTATCTACTTCTGCTTCTACATTATCTACTTCTACATTATCTACTTCTGCTTCTACAGTATCTACTTCTGCTTCTACTGCTTCTACTTCTGCTTCTACATTATCTACTACTTCTACTGCTTCTGCTTCTACTGCTTCTACTTCTGCTTCTACATTATCTACTACTTCTACTGCTTCTACTTCTGCTTCTACATTATCTACTTCTGCTTCTAGTGTTTCTACTTCTGCTTCTACATTATCTACTACTTCTACTGCTTCTGCTTCTACATTATCTACTGCTTCTACTGCTGCTTCTACTGCTTCTACATTATCTACTTTTGCTTCTACTTCTGCTTCTACATCATCTACTTCTGCTTCTACTGCTTCTACTTCTGCTACTGCTTCTGCTTCTGCTTCTACATTATCTACTTCTGCTTCTGCTTCTGCTACATTATCTACTTCTGCTTCTACTTCTGCTTCTACATTATCTATGTCTGCTTCTACTGCTTCTACTTCTGCTTCTACATTATCTACTTCGGCTTCTACATTATCTACTTCTACATTATCTACTTCTGCTTCTACATTATCTACTTCTGCTTCTATTGCTTCTACTTCTGCTTCTACATTATCTACGTCTGCTTCTACTGCTTCTACTTCTGCTTCTACATTATCTACTTCGGCTTCTACTACTTCTACTGCTTCTGCTTCTACATTATCTACTTCTGCTTCTACATTATCTACTTCTGCTTCTACATTATCTACTTCTGCTTCTACATTATCTACTACTTCTACTGTTTCTGCCTCTGCTTCTACATTATCTACTTCTGCTTCTACTACTTTTACCTTTTCTATTGTCTGCTTTGACTTCTACTTTTTCTACTTTTCTGCTGTCATTTTTTGTTCTACTTCTACTTCTGCTCATTTCCTGCCTCTTGATATTCCACGTCTGCTCTAAATCTGCTTCCTTTTCCTTTACTTTCTCTGGCTACTTTAATTCTTCCGCGTCTACTTTCACTTCTACCGCTTCTTCTACTTCTGCTTCTTCTGTGCCGTCTACTTTTACTTCTACCTCTACTTCTACTGCTTCTGCTTCTACATCTTCAACTTCTGCTTCTGCTTCTACATCATCTACTGCTTCTACTTCTGCTTCTACTAATACTTTTTCTTTGTCTATTTTTC
>NC_137027.1:33385220-33425220 GCF_032717465.1 Coenobita brevimanus
TGCTTACACAGTCATAACAACACACCACCACCACCATACCACACACCTACCTACCTGTACTGTTTTTTTTTTACATTCATTGATGTGATCGTACAGATACAAGTGAAACGTGTGATTTCCTAAGCTATTGTTTTTTTTTGTTTTTTGTTTTTTTAAATATTTTACTGTTAAAAGGCACAGACATTGCTCATAAAAGTCAATGGTGTGAAGTGGTGCAATAGTCTGCTTGTTTTCCTGTGACATCCTTAACTCTTTGAGCTGTGTTGATGGCCATGTGACTTACATTGGAGGATTGATCTGCTTAATAGTACAAATTAATCAGCCGTGGGGTGTGTGGCCCAGCAGACTAGGCCAGCAGGCACCCCTGCAGGGCCATCCTGTGTGGCCCAGCAGACAAGGCCAGCAGGCACCCCTGCAGGGCCATCCTGTGTGGCACAGCAGACAAGGCCAGCAGCTTACAAGTGTATCCTGTGTGGCCCAGCAGACAAGGCCAGCAGGCACCCCTGCAGGGCCATCCTGTGTGGCCCAGCAGACAAGGCCAGCAGGCACCCCTGCAGGGCCATCCTGTGCAGTAAACCAGTGGTCCTGTGCAGTGGACAGCACTTCACCTCTGTCAGGTGTGGGCAACAGTGTGCAAGTTTAGTTCCTGGGTGGATGCCACATTTGTCAAGATCTCACCAGCCAGTTAACATGGGCACCACAGTAGTCTCCACGTCACCCTGTTATTTGGTGATATGGTTACCACCCAGCATTGTAAATGATTTCCTGGGTTACAGGCTTGTCATTCAGCAGTCACCTAAGGTAGAAGAAGGCAGCACTGCATCAAGTGAGTGGATGGTTTGATCAGTAAACTATGGACACATATGCCTGTACAACTATTAAGGTTTATTAAGTAGTGAGGCAATCCTGGCTTACCATAGTCCACTTGTACGAGTGGACCAGTTCTGTCAGGTGAAAACAAACCCAGTACGCCAAATACTGAATGTGCTGCGTGCTTTGGAGGCAGAGAAATGTTTGAAAACAGTAGATGCGTAATGTTTGGATTTACCCTTAATGATACCACCACAACAGCCACTACCACCACCACCACCACAACAGCCACAGCCCCCACTACCACTACCAAACCACCACCACAACAGCCACTACCATACCAACACCACCACAACAGCCACTACCAATACCAACACCACCACAAATACAGCCACTACCATACCAACACCACCACAACAGCCACTACCATACCACCACCACTACCATACAGCCACCACTATCATACCACCACCACTACCATACCACCACGACAACAGCCACTACCATACCAACACCACCACAACAGCTACTACCACCACCACCACCACCACCATACCACCACTACCATACCACCACTACCATACCACCACCATCACTACCACCACCGTCACCACCACCACCACCATACTGCCATTCTCAGCACCATAACATCACCACCTCCATCACCATACCTCCATCCAACCACCCCCACCCTGCCTCACTTACCACCTCCATACTTCCTTACCTGCCAACTCCCTAATACCCTGCCTCACCTTCCACCCCCCCACCCTGCCTCACCTTCCACCCCCCCCCCCACCCTGCCTCACCTTCCTCCCTCCCCTCCCTCCCCCGCCTCAACTTCCTCCCCCCCTCCCCCGCCTCACCTTCCTCCCCCTACTACCCTTCCTCCACCCCTTCCTTTCCTCACCTGCCACCACCCCCCCTAGCATGCCTCACCTGCCACCACCCCCCTACCCTGCCTCACCTGCCACCACCCACCCTACTCTCCTCACCTGCCACCACCACCCTACCCTGCCTCACCTTCCTCCCCACCCCTACCCTGCCTCACCTTCCTCCCCCCTACCCACTGCCTCACCTTCCCTCCCCCCCTACCCTGCCTCCTTCCCTCCCCCCCTACTCCTGCCTTACCTTCCTCCTCCTGCCCTACCCTTCCTCCCCTGCCACCTCCCCCCGCCCCTGCCTCACGTACCCAGTGCTGCCCTCTTGTCCTATACTATACATGATTGGTGTTACCTCTGTAGTTTGAGTTAGGGTTTAGCAAAGCCAGAAGTTTCTTCATCTCAGAAAGCCTGTCTCATCCAAGACTTGTGGATGTAGTGTTGCTCATTGCCTTTCTTCTGGTGCAGGATTGGGCTGTCAGGCTGTGTAACTGGGAAGCATCTTGTCATGTCAGGGTTGCAAGTCAGCCACACTGCCTGCTTTCCTTCCTTTGATTTGAGTTGATCTGCCACACACTGTGTTGCACAGAAGCAGCCTGTCATCTCACTTGTGATTCTCTTGGCTTTTTTGGTTTGAAGTCAGCTTCCAAAAACAGTTTTAGAGAAACAGCCTGTCATCTCTTGTGATTCTCTTGGCTTTTTTTGGTTTAAGAGTAAAACAAAGTTACAGAGAAGCAGCCTGTTATCTCTTGTGATTCTCTTAGCTTTTTGGTTTGGAGTCAGCTTTAAAAAAACAGTTTTAGAGAAGCAGCCTGTCATCTCACTTGTGATTCTCTTGGCTTTTTGGTTTAAAGTAAAACAAAGTTTCAGAGAAGCAGCCTCTGTTATCTCACTGTGACTTTCTTGCTTTTTGGTTTGAAGTCAGCTTCCAAAAACAGAGTTTCAGAGAAGCAGCCTATCTCGATGATGCTTTGCCTTGCTTGTCCCATTTATGATGTTCTTTGCTGTGCTGTGCTGAGCTTCTAAAAACTAAGTTTTAGAGAAGCATTCATTCATCTCAGAAATGATGTTCTGTTCTTGCTTGTCTCATTTATGATGTTTGCTCTTGCTTGTCTCATTCATGGTGCTTTGCCTTGCTTGTCTCATTTATGATGTTGTGCCTTGCTTGTCTCGTTTATGGTGCTTTGCCTTGCTTGTCTCATTCATGGTGATTTGAATTACTTGTCTCATTTATGATGATTTGCCTTGCTTGTCACATATCGATGCTTTGCCTTGCTTGTCACATTGATGATGCTTTGCCTTGCTTGTCACATTGATGATTGTCTTGCTTGTCTCTTTGATGATGCTTTGCCTTGCTTGTCTCATTGATATCGTTTGTGTTGCTGTCTTTGGTCTGTTGTCAGCTTAAGAAAAAAATACTAAGTTTTAGAGAAGCATCCATTCATCTCACTGATGATGCTTTTTGTCTTCCCGTTTTTTATGATACCTTGTTGTCTTCCCGTTTTTTATGATACCCTGCTGTCTTTCCGTTTTTTATGATGCCCTGCTGTCTTTCCGTTTTTTATGATGCCCTGCTGTCTTCCCGTTTTTTATGATGCCTTGCCTAACCTGAGCTTGCATATACAAAGTTTTGAGTAGCATCCTTTCATCTCGTTTATGATGCTCTTTGGTATGATGCTTGCCATTGTATGTCTCGTGATGCTCTTTCAGTGTTTGTCTGCTGCTGCTGTTGTTGTCATAAGTGTAGCATCCATTCATGTCATTGTCAGGTGTATTGAAACTATCAGGTTTATGATGCAATTTATTGGAGTTGCTGTCACATGTGTCATACTCATGTCACTTACCTTTTATAAGTTCTTTTGTAATGTTCTTTCAGTGTCTCCTCTTGGTGACAGCACTAAGAGACATGTCCTTTTGGTGCTGTCTCACTAAGAGGACATGTCTCCTCTTGGTGCTGTCACTAAGAGGAGACGCACTGAAAGGACATTACAAAAGAACTTATAAAAGGTAAGTCACTTATAAGACATTGTAAAGACATAATAAAAGACAGTGTTCAATCGACTTAGTTTTATTCTCACAGCATGGTATACAGGGGAGGCCATAAGGGTGAAAGTGGCAGACCATCGAGATAGGTCCTGCTCCGGCCCCAGATACCTCTCGATGCGCCCGGAGCCCGATCATCCATTACTGCCTGTCTATGTCTTGCAATACCCCATACTGCTGAGACCACATGACACTTCAGTAGTAAATGAATACCAAGACAGACAAGAAATACAGGATGAACAGGGCTCCATATCAATTATGCATAGCTGATACAGACACCATAAATACATTAACACAACTCAACCAAAAATGACTGCAATACATCAAACCATCACTGGGAGAAACTCATTTTATATTAATTTTTATTTCCTAATTAACTGGTCTTCATGCAGTCATTTTTGCTTAGAAATTTTAACACATAGCTAAGACTATGTTAATTCATTATAGCAAGTTTATGTCTGTACTGACGGCTGTATCAAATTTAATATTACCATGTGGCAAGGCATTCCTTCAGCAGACTGATAACACTGATTAACCCCTGAAAGATTGGCATCCAAACGTTTTGATACGCTCAGGACGGGCATACTGGCGTGTGGGGGAAGGGGGCCATGGGTAGAAGGGTGAGGAAGAGGCAATAGGTGGCGGAGAGGGGCGATAGGTAGCAGGGTGGTGGTGGTGGTGGGTCTGGGTAGGGGTGGGGTGGGCTGGGGGTGTATGATCACATATGCAGACATCAGTCTTTTCGGAGTTAAGATTCAAATATTATCATCTTATAAAACTATATTCTCTATTTATTCAATCCCTTATCTCACCCATACTATCACCAGAAAACCTCAGCTAGGTAAAGTTCTCTTGTATTAAAAATATAACTATCATCAAACCCAAAAAACAATACAAACTCTAAAATCCAATGCATTATTTTCAAGTACCTCCTGTTTACCAGATTTTTTTTTTGCAATGTTAATCTTATATCCACTATCCTCAAACTTGTTATAAATTACTGTTAACCTTTAACCTGCAACATTAAAGTTTTTACCAAGACATTACAGCTTATTTGCCAATTTTTAGGTAGATATTATCTGCAATAATGAATGGGAGTCAAAGGGACTGTACCCATGATTACATCAGGTGGGGAGGGGAAGATCTCAAGTAGGAGGTAGGCTGTGATCAACAACCACCAATTCCACCAATAAATACTTCAGTCACTCAAAAGCAAAGAAATGATGACTGATTTTCAATGTTCCCAGGTTAACAGTGCTTACTATACACTCACATTCTCTTAGCTCATTTCAAAACTTAATTTTCAGTTAGTCCTTTACATCCAAGCATTTCAGATTTCAGAGTTTGCACTGTAGGATTTAATTTATCAGTTTATTAATGTATCGTATATATGCATTTATTGAGAGAACCCAAATTTTCTGTTATCCTTTCGAGTTTCCTCTGCAGAAAGTAATTTATCAGGAATTTACCAATGAAT
The DNA here is from genome assembly GCF_032717465.1 of Coenobita brevimanus. Classification (NCBI taxonomy): domain Eukaryota; kingdom Metazoa; phylum Arthropoda; class Malacostraca; order Decapoda; family Coenobitidae; genus Coenobita; species Coenobita brevimanus. The sequence continues at coordinate 33,390,429 of NC_137027.1, forward strand.
ACAATTGTCAAGAGTTTACCAATATAGGTGTGAATGCCTTTGTAAAAATACCTTTCCTCATGCAATTAAATTCTCCAAATTAGCTAATGGCCATATTTTTAAAACTGAGAAGGCAGAGATGGACAAGCACCAAATGCAATACAAGCAGAAGCCATGTGTGATGTATAACCTTTGCTTCATTGTACTAACATGTTGCAATACCAAAATATCTTCAGTTAAAGACCATCTCTGCTCAATCATTACTATTAATACAGCCATAAGCAGGTTACAGAGCGAACATTTCTCGCCTTCAAGACTTTCCATTAGATATCTTGCAAGTCTCTGAAAACCACTAAACAGAGCTGGGGTTACCTCCAGCCCTTAAGAAATGATAACTGCTAACATCATTTGTTGTAAAAACTGATGAGATTAAAAGACTAACTAGTACTTATCACTTTCCAATCCCTAGTTTACAGAGAAACATTAAGATGACTCAAGATAGAGTCTTCCCAGAATCATTCTTCCTTAAAGCAGTTTTATCAACAATCATTTAACTACTGTGTAAAGTTTTTTTTTTTCCTTGGGATAAGCAACGTTGGGTCTGGTTAGTACTTGGATGGGTGACCGCCTGGGAACACCAGATGCTGTTGGCATCCCTACGTCAAGTGGGGTTGGTGGAGGATTAGTGCCCCTCCCTGTAAAACAATTAACTCTAAGCCCTTGACCACCCTGTCTGGGATACATGGCGTCTGGCAATGGATGGATGGATGGATCTTTACTGCATTTCAAAATCTAATTCTTCCACAAAACAGGATCTTAAAATCCATAGCCATGATTCCTCAACAATATGTGTTAACATGCTAAAAGTTAATTCAAAGATCAAAAAGGCCTTTCCAAAGATCAAGGTAGCCATCTTTCACATTGCAGTTTTGTAAAGGCGAAAAATATAGTACCGTTCCGTACCTCACCTAACCAATGCATTATTCAAATACCTTACTATAATCACAAGTATTTATTACAAAAATTTTAAAGCCTGGCATATGTAGAGGTTCTTTAAGTATACAGCACATCCTAATACAGTACACTTATAAAAGCCGTACAGTCAGACATCCTATAATAATCTTTCATGATTTATTATCTATTATTAGAGCTGAGCATTCAAGACTGATATTTGGATATTTTACGTTAAGTCAAAATAAAAACTGTGTGACATCACCAATATTCTTGAGATGTAACTTGTTCTGGCCAACACATGGCAGTCTTGAACCAAACTTCATACATCATACCTGCAGTAACAAAAAAAAAGATTAGTCTCTTGGGAGTAGGGCTACAGTAACTACATTCTATGGGTGGGAGGGTGGGTTACAGATTTAGAAATAAGGGAAGGTTACAGTGAAAAACTTATGCTTTGGAGTGGGATGAGATTTGTTTCAATATAAACCCCCTTGATTACCTAAGACAGGCTGGTTTGTTCTTGCTGCCTCCATACCTGTTTTATTCAGCTCTGGAAATTATGTCTTGGAAGGGTTTTATATATACACCAAAGTCATTACTGGTATGTGGCATATAACAGCCAAGGGAGTGTTGAGGGTGTCTGCTGGGTGGTGCTGTAATACCCCACAAAAGAGGCTCTAACCCCCTATAAAACCCAGTATCTACTGTTTAACTTAATACTGTAATAAGCATAAGTCTTACTGTACAGCTGCCACAAAATTGTCTGGGTGGAGATATTGTAATTTAAGCCTCTGGTCTTCCCTGGGATAATTCAGCCATTTTATGTCTGATAAGCCAGAAGATGCAAAGAACCAAATTTACTGTATCCTTAAACTCATTCCAAACTGTCTGTAGAATATAACTGGAGGCAGCAAGAATGAAACCTGAGTGACTTGTCTTGAGGGATCTGAAGGGACTAACTTCACTGCAACAGACAGCAAGCAGTAACTTCCAGAACCCAATTATGCAGTCTGAATTAAACCTGAAGGCAGAGTTGGTGGAGCATCACTGCCTATGCACTACAGTTCAAGAGGTTACAGGAGGCTTCATCAACACAACGAGGAGCATACATCGCTATCCTTACATGTTCTCTTCTAGCTTTGGGGTCTATGTTCTAGAGGGTGGCAAAATGGGGATGAATATACTGTTTTCCAATGTGGCTATGGAGCTGGGTACTTAAGATGCCTATACATGTATATCCAGACACCATCCTGTAAGGAGTGACCACAAAACTGCAGAAATGAACACAAACCATCCATTTTAACCAACACTCACTCCCAGTTTAGAAGCTTTCCTTGTTAGATCAATACAGACTACCCTAAAAAAACAGCTGAAAATTGTTGCAGCACTGCTAACATTACCCCTTTACAACAATCAGCAACAGACCTTTTACAATAGACCAAAACTACATTTACAAAGGGCAAAACCAACAGTTATGAAGAGCAGGACAAACCATTTACAAAGAGCAGGGCAAAACAGACATTCACAAAGATCAGGGCAAAATGGACACTTACAAAAGAGGGTAAAGCCGACACGCAGAACATGGCAAAATGGACATTTGCGACGAACAGGGAGGTGAAGCAGAGATTGTTAGGTGTGAAAGGATTCATTTAGTTGGAGTCGTGTGGAAGATTTTTATTTGGGGGACACGTTATGTGCTGGTGCTGGCTCTGTGGCTAGGGCAGGGTAAGGAGTGGATGAAGGAAGTTGAAGGGGATGTTCTACTGAAAGAGGATTCTCCCTTATATGCTATGGGATCTCAATGTGGCATGTTAGGAGTGTAATGCTGTATAGTTTTGAGAACTGGGCAGTAGAGGAAGAGAGTATCTGTAGGCTCAAGCACACAGAAATGGCAATTAGATGGATGTGTAGTGCATCCTCGAATGTGAGGCGTGGGGAGCCAAGGATTGCGAACGAAGAGCTGAGGGGATGGATGTGACATTAATGTATTTGTGTTGTGACAAGGAGGGTTAGACAGATTGGGAATACTAAGGGGATGGAGAATTACAACTGGGTGCGGGTGAGAAGTGTGAACGTCTTGGGGAGGGGTACAAAAACAGGCAGGCAGGCAGGCACACACACAACTGGGATGAGATCACAAGAGTGATCTCAGGGATGAGGGACAAATGGGAGGCTGCCAGAGATTGAGCAAAAGTGCCATTAGGTGCCCAAGGCTAATGCATGCAAGCATATTGGAGCCTTTATGAAGGATACGACGAAGGGCAGAAGTGACACAAAAAACGGAGGGAAAAAAGGGGGGGGGGTCAAAGCCAAGATATTTACGCAAAACAGCAACACCAAAACATTTACGCAAAACAGCAAAACTTACGAGAAACAGCAAACAAACATTTACGAGAAACTATGCAAGGCCAAGACATGAGAAACTGTACAAAACCAAAACATTTATGATAAACAGTAAACCATGAAACAGGGCAAAACATTGACAAGAAACATGGCATAATAGGCACCTTCACCACAGACCAAAGTTCATCCTTACAAACAGGAAAATGTAGATATCTTCCCAGTCTGATGAACATAGCAAAATAACTGCACCATCGGAAACAAACAGTAGTAGACACAGTTTTCATTGTACTTTGCCAGTGTTAAATTTACAGACAGAACTGGACTGAACAGATGGTTATTTCTCTGACTACCTCATACAACCATAGCAAAACTTTTAGGACAAAATTTACATTTCATCCATCCAATCCACAAACATGCAAAAATTTACCAGACCAAAATGAACTTTCATATCAAAATTATCTATTGCCAGACGCCTTAATCCTGTAAGAGGTGGCCACAAACAAACCGCCTCCATGTCGCCCTGTCCAACGCTATTTCACTGTCCTGCTCCCAGCTCACACCCCCCTTCGCTCATATACCTCTCCACTCCATCTCATCCTTGGCTTCCCCCTCCCTCTCCCCCCTTCCACCTCACTCACATACACTCTCCTCGTCAGTCTCACTCAAAACTGTCCTTGATTACTATTTATCTTCTTGTGAGGCATGTAAATACTTTAGCCAGAGGTACCTCAACAAAGACAACCTCAAAACTGCAACACTGGCCTTAAACAATGACCTATGAGCATGGCAAGTAAGGCAGAAAATACCTATATAAACAATGCAGAATTTAACTTAAGAACATGGCAGGATTTATCTCCTATTAAAGTTATTACAGGAATTCATTCATCAAAGCAGCAAACAGACCAAACATACCACTGACAAGCCAAACATCCCCCAAACACAATGATTAAAGCCATGAAATACCCTACACCAGACCCCCCAAAATACCTCATTTAAAATACCAGGACATACCACAGCCCCAAACCTAAAATACTGCACCATACCAACACTATAATACCAGGACATATCACAGCCCCAAACCTAAAATACTGCACCATACCTACACTAAAATACCAGCACATACCACACCATTCCAAACCTACACTAAAAATACCAGGCACTACCCAACACCACACCTATACACCATATCCCTGCACCTTCAGAATCAACAGAACACATGCAATGTTTTTAGCAATGTCCTATCCACATGTATTCTGGACTACAGTAACCTTGCCTCTAACACTATGGCTCAATCTCATCACATATGGAAAATCCCTAACACCTCTTCCCGTACGATTTACTTTTGGATGTGGTCGGTTAATCTTTTTTTTAAACCAAGGAAGGAATCAAAATTCACAAGCCAGCAAGATTGTTCCCTCCAGAAAAAAATAAAGCGATGAACAAATTCGACCCATTCATTTCAAGATGCCCCGATACACAGTTTAAAAAAGGAGATCATAGGCAAAGGGAAATACAGGACAGTTGCAGAGTTGACCTGTTGCATACAAAGACTGGTATTAACTGTTAACTCTTGCTTTAGTGAGTCTGCCTGAAAAAGAGATGCGAGTTTGCTGCCAGATGGGTGCTATACACCCACCATGGTGAAGGGATGTACACAGACAGTTCAGACAGCAGTGACTATTGCTGTAGCGATATGAGAAAGATGTAACAGTGTGGCAATGACAGACTGAAGGGTAGCAAGAGGGATTAACGAGAAAAAGCCAGCAAGAGTAACGCTGAGATGAAAAGCCAGCAAGAGGAGCGTTAACGAGACAAAATGCCTTTGACTCCACCTTGTGAAAGGCTATGTGGGGAGCCTCCCTACACAAGTTGTACTCAACACAGGGGTGAATAAAACCAGTGTATAAAGTCAGCAACTATGCAGGGGTAAAGATGGCATGGATTTGGCACAGCACACCTAATCTTTCAGAAGCAGATTCTACAATAGAGGTAATATGATCTTCCCAAGATAAATTCCTTAAGAACAAAACCCCTAATGCATCAAGTTTGACATTAAAATTAGATCAGGAGTTGGCAATTTGGGGTTAATTACTCCCTTCAGGGTAATTTCAAGTTTTCTGGGGGTAGAGAGACCCATCCGGCTTTCAGTAATTAGTATGAACGCGACTTATGTCCAGAAAATGAGTAGTCAATTTTGGCCGGCTGATGGCACATCCCTCACCTGCTGCCTTCCAGACAGTTCAAGATGAGGTGTCAACCCACCCCACCTTCAGTCAGATTAATTCTGTTAATCCCATTGGCTGGCTTGAATTTTACTAAGCATAAAAATTCACAAAGTCCCTCCCTTCCCCCCCCCCCCTTTTTCCTCTGCTACCACTTTACCACAGCTTAACATCAGGAGGGCAAAGATTAGTTGAATTTGGGTTTTAATCAGTTTGTCTTGTATATGAATGTATATAAATAAAACATCTTTGTCAAGTTTTATCAATATAATCAAAGTACATGTAGTTCCTATTGGCCAGGGTAACTGCAATGCTCCAAGCCCTTGACATGGGGTATTAGTCAAACCTAACTGCTGACCCCTTTGGGAATACTACTGCGGCAAGATTTTGACAGGTCTAAAGATGTCAGGACATACAAATGCATTAAGAATACTACATTTACCCCAATCAGAGATGAGCCAAGTCAGACATTAAGTGTGCTACATCCTCAACCCTTGTTTGAAGTAAATGCTGAGATGGTCGATGCGTTAAGTGGACAGAAAAGTGATGGATGGAGTCATTAGTGTACAAGTGAATGGGATTAGATTTACAGCTTAGGTCACTGATGAACAGAAGGAAGAGTTGGTGAGAGGACTATACGAACACCACTACTGACAGCTCTAGAACAGTGGCCATATACAACAGCAGCAAAAAACGCCCAGAAAGGAAGCTAGAGGTGAAGGCAGGATAAACCTTAAGATGGCAGTGGAAATTAAAGATTTATTCATGAACAGATTGCAGGCTGAGATAAGCGTAACTTATGCAGAGTATGGCCATATTAGATTGATTTATGAAAGTGATGGACTGGAAGGTGTAACAGGCAAAATAAATCTCATGGGAAAAGGTGTTAGGGAGCTTCCTTAACCAACCAGAATACAGCCTGTAGTCTGGAAGAGGAAATAATTGTGGTGGACTACACTAGCCTAGTCTTGTGCATTTAGTCCTGAAGGAAGGGGCTATGGCATATATTACTTCAGCTTCAGATACAATACTAGGTTTTGGAAGTCATGCTCACTGTTCATGCCCTAAGTCTGCCATGGGGTCAACTTGAACACTGAAATCTTAGCTCAGGCATCGTGAGGCTATTGGTTTTAATCTAGCTTTGCCCAGATTTTTTACCCCCATGCTGCTAATATCAGACTATCCTATGGCTCTACATTCTCTTCACAGCAACTGATGACAAGGATAGTCTAGTAAATACTGCTACAGCTCAGCATTAAAGATGGATATTGTAATTTTGCACAACATTACAGAAAAGAATATAGTACAATAACCAAGGCACTGCATCTTTATACAGTCCTCAAGCCATGGCTGGTGAAGCAGCCTCTCACTGTCACACACTGGCACTGTTCTGGTACTATAAGGTATCACTAAAACATGTAAAATTCAAGTAAAAACACCAAGATGTTCACTCACATTGCATGTATAAAACGGAGTCCTTATACTGTACATGAGTCAGGAGTCAAGGAACACAAGTCCAGGAAAATAATTCAATGTAATTTTGACTGCACTTAGGCCACTTGTACTTTTAGCACCAATGCAACTTGAAAGCAGCCTCTTAATTCATGGGTGTCTGGCTGAATAGTTCATGAGAAGAAGCTACAGTTTACAATCTTGCTACTTTGATAATCTAAGTCCATTTATGCCTCTAACATTTTTTTTTTTTTTACATGAAATTAATCTTGTGGTCTGCTTAATAAAGAGCGACAGTGTACAATATTGCTACTTAATTTTAGTCCTATTTAATTTACGCCTCTAACAGACATTTAACAATATCAAAACAAGAAATTAATCTCATGGTTTCATTTTCAAGCAAGTTTAGGCAGCAAGTGGCAGGACCTAAGTGTGCCAAGATTTAAGAGAAAACCTTAAAGTGTCCTCACCTTTTTAGCAGCAGGACGACCACCTGCCTGGAACCAAGACACCGGCCATGGTAGTGGTGGTGGTCTTGGCTGGTAGTTGTGGTCTTGAGAAGCTGAAATAGTGTAAATCACTTAGCCACCTATTTTAATGCTATCAAATACAAAATATAGCTTCCACATCATTCCTAACCTTATTCTAAATGTTAAATGCTAAGCAAATTTCAACTAATTTATTTCTAAATTATAAGTTTTTGAATATTGCTTGAATGTAGTGCTGCCTACTTCTTCCTTTATCACTGTCTTCTTACTTCTCCCCCCATCCTTCCTGGCACATTACTTTCCACATCAGGTGCCTCTACACAGTGTAGAAGCCCAACGGTTTCCAGTAACCCATGAAACCGTTAACAACGCTGGGTGGTAACCATATAACCAAATTACAAGGTTGTGTATGGCCTGGTATGGTGCCTCTGTTAACTTGGAGACCCATGTGTCATCCCTCCAAGAACCACACCACACTTCCCTGTACCTTTGTCATGAAGTGCTGTCAACCACAAAGGTACATCACTGCAGGTGAAAGCCATGCAGGGCTAGTTAACTTGCCTGCAGCTGCTGGTCTGCTTGGCCACACTGGTTAATAACGTTGTTCTATATCCCTAATAAACATTTACCTGTGCCTGTCATGAAGCACTGTCCACCACAAAGGAACATCACTGCAGGTGACAGCCATGTAGGGCTAGACATGCAGGGCTGGTTAACTTGCCAGCAGCTGCTGGTCTGCTTGGCCACGCTGGTTAATAACGTTGTTCTATATCCCTAATAAACATTTACCTGTGCCTGTCATGAAGCACTGTACACCACAAAGGAACATCACTTCAGGTGACAGTCATGCAAGACTGGTTAACTTGCCTGCACCTGATGGTCTGCTTTGCCACACTGGTTAATAACGTTGTTCTATATCCCTAATAAACTGTTGCTGAATGAAAACCTGATCTACCTATAAAGTAAATCTGCCAACAGACAGTTTACTGGGCTGTATTGTAACCATATTCCTTGTACTGTAGCTGACATGTGGGCACGTTGAGACAGTTTACTGGGCAGTATTGTGTAACCATATTCCTTGTGTAGTAGCTGACATGTGGGCATGTTAAGAGACAGTGTACTAGGCAGTATTGTGTAACCATGTTCCTTGTACTGTAGCTGACATGTGGGCATGTTGAGACAATTTACTGGGCAGTATTGTGTAACCATATTCCTTGTACTGTAGCTGACATGTGGGAGTGTTGAGACAATTTACTGGGCAGTATTGTGTAACCATGTTCCTTGTACTGTAGCTGACATGTGGGCATGTTAAGAGGATGGGGGATGACAACTGGCTGCACAAAATGAAGTGTGAACGTCAGGGGGAGGGTTGTGAAAGGCAGACCACAAAAAAACCTGGAACAAAGTCAGTGTGACCTCAGGGATAAGACTGAATAAGGAGGCTGCCAGACTGGCCAGCATGGACAGCCGCCATTAGGTGACCAAAACCAATGAATGCAAGAATGTTGGAGCCTTTATAAACGATACGAACGACACACGAGTCAGGATGGTCAATGAGTTTTTGGGGAAAGGAATTATTCCCCCGAGCTGGACCTAGATAGATCATATAGCCCTGCTGGGGTGACAGGAGAGTGTTACCCCTCCCAGTAAGGCAGCTACCCAGGCAGGGCATGAACTCTCAACCTCACAGTCTCTATTCAAACACCACCACAGAGGCACCTGCTCTGTAGTGGGGCAAACCTTACTCCCTTACTCAAATTCATAGGTAAGTACTGATAGGTAAGCACATATAAACGATGCTGTGTTTCCTATTATGCATTAACTAACCTGACAATGGATTAGGTATTCCATGGACAGGAGATAAAACACGTGCCAAAACTATACAGCCAGGCAGAGCTACACGAGCATCCACTACACCAGACACCGATACAACAATGGCCAGAACTGGACCTAAATTCAGTGCTGCCAGCCTGGTGTGTGAAGCCAACCCTATTTTGCCCCAAGCTATATACTCTGCTATACAAGTGTCACCATAGTTTTTTATACCGTATCTATAGCCCGACGCCCTAATCCCACAAAGGGTGGCCACAGACAAAACGCCTCCAAGTCGCTATTTTGCCCCAAGCTATATACTCTGCTATACAAGTGTCACCAATAGTTTTATATAAAGAGTATCCACCATCCATCCAGTCCTCCATTAACTATACCATATCTATAGCCCGACGCCCTAATCCCGTAAAGGGTGGCCGCAGACAAAACGCCTCCAAGTCGCTCTGTCACCCACCATTTGACTGCCGTCCCCCCTCCCTCACATACCTCTCAACTCCCTCCCTCCACCTCATCCTCTGTCTCCCCCTCCCTCCACCTCATCCTCTGTCTCCCCCTCCCTCCACTTCACCTACATACACCCTCTTTGTCTTCCAGTAACACCCTAATTACATAACCTCATCTGTACAGCAGTTACAATCACATTACTTAACCTCACCTGTACAGCAATTACAATCATATTACATAACCTCACCTGTACAGCAATTACAATCACATTACTTAACCTCATCTGTACAGCAATTACAATCACATTACAAAATCCCTAAACATGTACTGATTTCTACCTGATATTGTCTATGCCTCTATTATACTGTAATTACCCTATTCAAAGTTGTAAACTAATGTGAACAGGTGTTCTCAATTAAGGAAGCTCCCCAACATCTTTTCCTTAGCGATTTATTTTTTATGGCTGGTTAATGCAGAGTATGGCAATATTGGAAGGATTTATATACAGTAGTTAACAGGACGGTAAAAAAGTTACTTATGAAAAGGTGTTAGGGAGTTCTGGTTAACATCTTTCTGGAAGTTATTTATGCAGAGTATGGCAATATTGGAAGGGTTTTTATTAGTGTTAGGGAGCTGATTAATAGTTTTGCAAAATATTTATGCAGAGTATGGCAAAAATGGCAGGATATATGGGGCAAGGATAAACCAAACTACTTAGGGAAAGGTGTTAGGGAGCTGATTAATAGTGTTGCAAAATATTTATGCGGTGTATGGCACTAATGGCAGGACTTACATGGCAAGGACTAAGAATAAACTACTTATAAAAAGGTGTTAGGGAGTTTAATCGCCAATCTGAACCATGCTACTATAAAGAGTAATTCACATGGCCATGTCTGGTAGTGCAGGATTAAAACTAACCCATCTAGTTTCTCCTAAGCTGATTAAAATATCTAATTCCGTCAGGGGTGGCCACAAACAAATCGCCTCCATGTTGCTGTCCCCCACCATTTCACTCTCAACCTCCCTCCCAGATACCTCTCCAAACCATCCTTCCAACACATCCTTGGCCTCCCCCTTCCCCCCTCCACCTCACTCATACTCAGTCTCTTGCTGTCTATCCTCTCTATACAGTCAAAATACATTAGTTTAAAGGCCAGCTACAGCACAGCATCTGAAAAACCTTTTAGCTTTTCCACTGAACCCTTTTCTATTTCAGAGAACCCAGTTGACTAAGCTGGCTTCCCTCAACCATCCTTTCAGGCAATAGGGAGTACAACTAACACTATTCCATCACTTACTAAAAATTTAATATACAAATGAGTCTCCTTGGTTACTAGTTAAAATCGTCTCCAACTGCCCTGAGCCGAAAGGGTATGAAAAAAAATACTTAACTGAAACGCCTTCGTCCGTTGAATCCAAACACCCGTCTTGATCTTGAATTCCAACCCCATCTTCTTGGTCGCTTGAATTCCAACCCCATCTTCTTGGTCGCTTGAATTCCAGCCTCCATCTTCTTGGTCGCTTGAATTCCAACCCCCGTCTTCTTGGTCACTTGAATTCCAACCCCCGTCTTCTTGGTTACTTGAATTCCAACCCCCGTCTTCTTGGTTACTTGAATTCCAACCCCCGTCTTCTTGGTTACTTGAATTCCAACCCCCGTCTTCTTGGTTACTTGAATTCCAACCCCCGTCTTCTTGGTTACTTGAATTCCAACCCCCGTCTTCTTGGTCGCTGGAATTCCAACCCCCGTCTTCTTGGTCGCTGGAATTCCAACCCCCGTCTTCTTGGTCGCTGGAATTCCAACCCCCGTCTTCTTGGTCGCTGGAATTCCAACCCCCGTCTTCTTGGTCGCTGGAATTCCAACCCCCGTCTTCTTGGTCGCTGGAATTCCAACCCCCGTCTTCTTGGTCGCTGGAATTGAAACCCATCTTCCTTGGTGGCTTGAATTCACCATCTTGGTCACGAATTCAAACTTCGTTGGTTGAAATTAGACACTGGAAAAAAATGCGTTATCTCAATCATTTGTAGGCTATCCCTCGAAATTCCAAATATATGCAAACCTAAAAGAAACAAATCCGTTCAGTTTTATGCTTTCTACTACCACACTATTTTGGAAAGCTATTAACTCCAAATTATGCCCTGAATATTAAAATTTGAGGAAAAACATCAATTAAATGAAAACGCATAATTTCAAAAACTACCAATCTGCGCTTCACGAACTTTGCTTGCTGCTTTTACCATCGCCATCTTTAAAGTTCCATCTATAAGCATTAGATTAACACCATATGGGCTGCTAGTCACGATAAAGTGCAGTGGAAAGTATGAAGGGACATGCTACGATCTTATTCTAATACTGAGGTACGGAAAATATGATACAGGAGAAAAATTAAAGCGATGCTTCCATATGGGTCGGACTTCCAAAATCGCGGCTGCTGGTTAAATATTCCACAAAATCAAGTTTAACGGACTTCCATTGACATCAAGCCAGAAGTTTTAAAAGTTCCATCGTATGAAAGTACTCTAGAGTACACATTATGAAAGGAATTAGTTGGACGAAAAAGGAAATTATACTTACCAAAAGAGGCAGAGGTACCCCCAACAACACGGCCCAACTCGGAATAAGCCGGCGACCAAGGGAAATGTACCTCCCTCACCCCCTCCTCCTCTCCCTCCCCAACCCCCCTATTCGCCACTACTCCAGTCCCCCCCACCCCCCCCTCCACTTCGGCCCTTCCATTCCATTATGCAGTTTCCGTATTTTTGTGTGTATATATATATATATATATATATATATATATATATATATATATATATATATTGTTACGGAACAGAGAAAGATAACGTACACTTTAAGTGAGAATACGAAGAGTCACTACTGTCCCGTAAAGTTCCAGGTTCAAAACAAAAGAGTTAGGTAAAATTACAAGTTAAAGTTTAATGCTCAAACTAACAACAAAACATTCAGGACTCATAAGGATAATGTAATGGCAAAAACAGGTTAAATATATGGTTAACTGCAATAGCCTCTATTAACACGAAATTAGCAAGAGTAAATTTATCTAAGTCAGCCCTGATAAAATGAGATACCAGATAATACTCAGTGAATGCCAGATAAATAATTGCAGATACAAACTATTATCAAAAATGACTGACAAAGAACCCTACATAAATTACAAACTTCACTAGGCCTACAAATTAAACTTATGCTATACAGTACAAGAAAAAAACAACAGTTATACTCAAATTACACACAGCTGCTAGATGGTTGGAGACTTCTTGAGCACTCACAATAATAATATCTGTACAGGGGAGGACAGAGATGTGAACAAAATGAGGAGCAGATCTAAGTGGCAATGATGCAGAGACTGAGCTCATTATATAGGGGCCGGCAGAGCCTGATACAACTTGTAAGAGGACGCGCAAATGAAAGCCATGGGGACATAGAGTTCACAATCCCGCTCTGGACAACAGAGAGAACGACTTACTCTACTATAACGGTAGAAGGGGGGGACTGAGGCAGAACACGCTCGTGATCAAACATGCAGCAACTGTGCGTTAAAATTACACAAAGGATGATGAAATCATAGGCTATGTAACACCTCCCCACAAAGAAAAAGAAATTTACAAAGGAAATTTCTTATTACTCTAAAACAATCTGTCTAAAGTCTAGATAAGCAATCTGCAATAACATTTTCTTTCCCCTTGACATGTTGTATGTCTAATGAATACTCCTGAAGAAGTAGACTCCATCTTGTCAATCTCTGATTTTTATCTTTAAACTTACTAAGGAATTTCAGTGGGTTATGATCGGTATAAATGACTATGGGGTCAAAACCAGAACACAAATAAAATGAAAAATGCTGTAAACCCAAAATCAAGGCCAAAAGCTCTTTCTCAATAGTGGAGTAGTTCTTTTGAGGTGGAGTGAACTTCTTACTGTAGTAAGATACAGGGTGTTCAATACCCTGATCATCCTCTTGCAGCAAAACAGCCCCAGCTCCTGTATCACTTGCATCAACAGCCATCTTAAAAGGCTTAGCAAAATTTGGAGTAGCGAGCACTGGCTGACTTAATAGAATAGCTTTAAGTTTGTTGAAAGAGGATTCACAGTTATCGGTCCAGACAAATTTAACTCCCTTTTTCAGTAGGTCTGTAAGTGGTGATACAAGAATAGAAAAGTTAAGAACAAATCTCCTGTAATAACCTACCATTCCCAAAAATCTTTGTAGCTCCTTCCTACTTTTAGGTCTGGGAAGATCACTTATAACCTGAACCTTAGCTCCTGGTGGTGCAACATGTCCATCACCAATTACATACCCAAGGTACTGAACTTTAGCTTGACCAAACTCACACTTTGATAAATTAGCTACAAGATTAGCATGAACTAAACGGTCAAGAAAATTACTGACATGGCATAGGTGATCTTTCCAGTTGTCACTGAAGATTAATACATCATCAATATAAACAACACACCCTGCCAAACCCTCTGTTACAACATTCATGAGCTTCTGAAATGTGGCTGGTGCATTCTTCATACCATACGGCATTACAGAACATGCAAAAACCTTTCCTAGTGTTACAAAACATGAAATCTCCCTAGCACGTTCAGTCATAGGTACTTGCCAGTATCCCTTTAACAAATCAAACTTACTTATGTACCTAGCCTTTCCGATCTTGTCTATGCAATCTTCCACACGAGGGAGAGGGTAAGTGTCTGTTTTAGTTATCTGATTAACACGTCTGTAGTCAATGCAAAGCCGCTGTGACCCACCTGGCTTAGGGACCAGAGTGACAGGAGAACTCCACTCGCTCTGACAGGGCTCAATCATCTTGTGGTCCAACAGGTAGCCAAGCTCCTTCTGGATGAGAGGAACTTTCACTGGGTTCACACGGTAAGGAGGCAATTTAATTGGCTTTGCGTCTCCAACATCGACATCATGCATCAACACAGTGGTTCTTCCTGGAGTAGCACGGAACACTTGCGGGTACTCCTGCAGTAATGCCGAAAACTCCTGCCTTTCCTTAGGAGGTAGATGAGAAAGCTTAGTCTGGAGATCATTCATGATATCAGGATTCTTCCCCAAACTATCACTCAGGCTCATACTGCATGGGAGAGCTTCACTTGTAGACTCGGGTGGAACAGCTACAGTGCAGACTGGATTATTTTCGTCCCGCCTGTGATATAACTTTAGCATGTTGATGTGACAAAGTTGCTTGCTCTTTCTACGATCTGGTGTGGCGATGACATAGTTGACATCACTGAGTTTCTTCTCCACGAAATAAGGGCCACTAAACTTGGCTTGAAGAGGTTGCCCATGAACTGGTAGCAGAATCAAAACCTGATCTCCTGGCTGAAAGTGGCGTAACCTGGACTTCTTGTCATACCAAGTCTTCATCTTCTGAGCAGCTCCTAAATTCTCTCTCGCCAGCTGTAAAGCAGTGGACAGCCGTTCTTTGAACTTCATCACATACTCCAGCAGGTTGACGTCATCTTCCTCCGACAGCCAGCATTCCTTGAGTAACTTAAGGGGTCCTCTTACTTCATGGCCAAACAGTAGTTCAAAAGGTGAGAAGCCCAGTGATTCATTTGGAGATTCTCTTGCAGCAAACACAACGAATGGAAGACCTTTATCCCAGTCTTTCTGATGTTCCAAACAGTATTTCTTGAGCATCGATTTGAGTGTTTGATGATATCTCTCCAATGCTCCTTGGGTCTGGGGATGGTAAGCTGAAGACGTGATCTGGGTGATGCCCAACTCTTTCAGAGACTGCTTGAAAACATTTGACATGAAATTACTTCCTCGGTCTGACTGTACCTCCTTGGGCAGACCAAACTTTGTGAAGAACCCCAGCATTTCCTTAACCACGTTCTTTGCTGAGATGTTTCTAAGTGGAATGGCTTCAGGATAACGAGTAGCCATATCAATCATGGTCAACACATAAGAAAATCCTGAAGAAGTCTTAGGAAGAGGGCCCACAATATCCACCAACACACGGGTGAAAGGCGCCTCAAAAGGAGGAATGGGAACTAGAGGTGCAACCTTTTCGGTCTGATTACACTTCCCACAACTTGACAGGTGTGACAAGACTTACAATACCAGGAAACATCCCTGAAGATACCTGGCCAGTAGAAGTGTTTCAAAATGCGTGCCACAGTCTTCCTCACTCCAAGGTGTCCTGCCAAACTGGAATCATGAGCCACTCTAATGATATCCTGCCTACAAACACGAGGGATGACAACTTGATGTACAACCTCCCATTCACAGTCGGCTGATGCTGTTGGGGGTCTCCACTTCCTCATAAGTACTCCTGACTTTACATAATAACAAGTAGAAGCACCAGCTGACTCTTCCTCACTGCAAGCAGAGTTAGCTAGACCATTCAACTCAGGGTCAGCAACCTGCAACTCAACCAACTCTTGACGAGACAAATTATCAACACTACGGGTACTGCCTCATCTGGTGAGTGGTCCAAATTAGCAAGAAAAGTGTCAGCTAGGATAACATCATCATCATCATTATCCTCTAAATCACCAGTAACTTTAGACTTAGCCCTAGTGACAGCACATGCAGGGAACACATCAGGGACATCACAATCCTGGGACGCAGCCACTGGCTCACTAGACAACTGAGGAGCTGGACACACTTGACTTCCACCAATATCATTTCCAAGTAAGAAAGTTACACCTGACATTGGGAGTGTCTCAACCAACCCAACCATAACGGAACCATTAACAAAACCAGACTCTAAATTCACTCTGCACAGAGGAACAGAGAAGTAATTATTCCCTACACCTTGTAAGATTACAGTTTCATCAGAGGAATTAAAATTAGAGCCTAGAACACTGGTCAGCATAAGGGATTGGCAAGCACCTGTATCACGATATATTTTAACTGATTTCCTGTCATTACTGTCCAGAGGACTGACAAAACCATCAGACAGGAAATTAGCACATGAACTCTTGAGAGTGTCACCCACATTACTGCTCAAAAGAGGAGCTCCATCATGAGAATTTAAGTTACCCCTCAAAGCAGGTTCAGTTAACTCAGTTAAAGAATTCTGGGAACTCTCAAGAGTGGACACTAGACCAATTGACTGAATATTTAAAGACTCCTTTTTGTTCACATCACGCTGTCTCCTGAAACATCTCTCCGTAGTATGACCAAGCTTACTACAATAAGTACATTTACTTTTCTGAAATCTAGAGGTGAAGCTGGTATTTACTTCCTGAGAAACATCATCCTTATTCTCTTTCCTGTTACCTGTACTCTGAGTAGAGGCAACGTACTGACTCTCAGCTTTCCTTTTTCCTCTAAAATATCTCTTGTGAGTGAGAACATACTCATCAGCTAAAACTGCAGCATCAGACAAATTATCTATTCTTTTCTCATCAAGATATAGGCTTACATCTTTACTAATACACCTTTTGAAATCCTCCAGCAAAATCATCTGCTTAAATTTACCAAAATCAGAATCCACATTCTTAGAATTTAACCACTGCTCTAACAAATCTTCTTTGATTCTTGCATACTCAACATGGGATTGCTTATCTTGCTTGTAAGTTGTCCTAAATTTTACTCTATAGGCTTCAGCAACAAGCTCATAGGCCTTAAGAATCAAGCTCTTAACTACATCATAATTATCAGATTGATCCTGAGGCAAAGATGCATAAGTTACTTGAGCTTTACCGGTGAGAACAGTTTGAAGGAGTACTGGCCAATACTCCTTAGGCCAATTAAAACCTGTAGCTACCCTCTCAAACAACTGAAAATACTTTGTTAAATCAGATTCATTAAAAGGAGGGACAAGTTTAACATTTTTAGCCACATCAAAATCATCAGAGCAAGATGATCCAGTTCCACCTTGTTTCATGCGATACTCATGGTCTGCCTGAATCCTGGCAAGTTCAATTTGTGCCCGAGCCTGTACCTCTGCCTCTTGAATACGAGCATTTGCCTCCTTAACATCAGCCTCCTTAGCACGTGCTTGAAATTCAGCTTCCTTCACACGAGCCTCCTGCAGGGCCTAGCTGTAACTTAGCTAATTCAATCTGCGTTTGCTCATTTGGAGGAGTTACATTAAACAAGCTTTTATTAATCATGCCAACAATTTGATCTTTAGAATGATGAGAGTGAACTGCAATTCCCAATTGTTGAGCAACAAGCTTAAGTTCATTCTTTGTTCTGTTTTCTATATCACACACTGTTTGCACATTTGACAAAAAATCTTTGGCTTCATCAAGTGTAGAAATAGTAGCCATCATGAATATATCACAGTCATAAAATATCAAACAATATCCTTATGATAATATCCTGAATATCCTGATATGAGGTCGCCAAATTTATGTTACGGAACAGAGAAAGATAACGTACACTTTAAGTGAGAATACGAAGAGTCACTACTGTCCCGTAAAGTTCCAGGTTCAAAACAAAAGAGTTAGGTAAAATTACAAGTTAAAGTTTAATGCTCAAACTAACAACAAAACATTCAGGACTCATAAGGATAATGTAATGGCAAAAACAGGTTAAATATATGGTTAACTGCAATAGCCTCTATTAACACGAAATTAGCAAGAGTAAATTTATCTAAGTCAGCCCTGATAAAATGAGATACCAGATAATACTCAGTGAATGCCAGATAAATAATTGCAGATACAAACTATTATCAAAAATGACTGACAAAGAACCCTACATAAATTATAAACTTCACTAGGCCTACAAATTAAACTTATGCTATACAGTACAAGAAAAAAAAACAACAGTTATACTCAAATTACACACAGCTGCTAGATGGTTGGAGACTTCTTGAGCACTCACAATAATAATATCTGTACAGGGGAGGACAGAGATGTGAACAAAATGAGGAGCAGATCTAAGTGGCAATGATGCAGAGACTGAGCTCATTATATAGGGGCCGGCAGAGCCTGATACAACTTGTAAGAGGACGCGCAAATGAAAGCCATGGGGACATAGAGTTCACAATCCCGCTCTGGACAACAGAGAGAACGACTTACTCTACTATAACGGTAGAAGGGGGGGACTGAGGCAGAACACGCTCGTGATCAAACATGCAGCAACTGTGCGTTAAAATTACACAAAGGATGATGAAATCATAGGCTATGTAACAATATATATATATATATATATATATATATATATATATATATATATATATATATATATTTATTAATTTATATGGATGTACGTACGGTACAAGGATCTTTTTGTCTATGATCCCTGCGTATGGTATCGTTCCAGTATGTGTATGTCCTGTATGTATGTAATTACTTCCATTTCTCTTGATCAGCGTCCATTAAGGTAATGGCTGATTGTACCGTTTTTCTTTTGGGATATAAGAATACGTACGTATTTATGAATAATAGGTGTGTGCATATGTATTTTATGGATTATTTTAATTTGGATCTAAGTTTAATGGAAGTCGGTAGTTTCCTCCAACCCTCTCCTTCTCTCGGCCCCCCACTTTCTTTCCTCCGTCTCTCCGACCCCCACAACCTTTCCTCCATCCCCCTTTCTCCTCCCTGTAACCTCCCCTCCTCCTCCCCCTCTCCATCCTCCACCTCTCCTTCCCCCTCTTCCGTCCCTCATTCCCTCCATCCCCTTTTATTCCTTCTCTCCTCCCTCCTTCTTTCCCTCCACAAAAAGCCGGCAGAAATTCCTGTACCCCCTTCCTCCACTCCCCCTTCCTTTCTCCCTCCCTCCATCCACACCCTTCCTTCCTCCCTCCCAACTTCCCCCTCCATCCCTCCACGGCCTGCCATCTACGGGGTTCTGTAATAATCAAAAACATACCCTTTTCTTTCTTTTTTATTTTTTATTTTTTTACCTTAACCTCCCCCATTGCAGGTGACGTACATACAGGTTCATCCTGCCTTCTACTAAACGATTATATTCTGGAAGGATTTATATAAGGGATCTTGTTGGAGGGACACAAGTCAAGAGTGAGAGCAGTGGCAATGAGTTCAGAGGAGCATGTGGAGTCACATGGAGAGACAGACTGACGATTGAGGAAGTAAAGGAGCGTTGTGGTGTGGACGTGGATGTGATAGGAAGCGTTAGGAGAAACACACTGAGGTGGTTTGGCCATGTGGAGAGGATGGAGAGCGAGAGACTGACGAGGAGAGTGTAATGAGTGAGGTGGAGGGGGATATATATATATATATATATATATATATATATATATATATATATATATATATATATATATATATTATGTACCATCATCCCTCCACCTATCGTCACTTTCACCATCACCACTATCATCACCACTACCAGAGTCAGCACCACCATCACCACCACAACCATCAACCCTTCTTTACCAGTGTCATCATCACTACGGTACGGCGCGTCACACTATTGCTCTTAGTCATTATCCTTTACTCATTACTATTATCACTATGCCTTCCTTCCTCCTTCAGACCTTTTAACACATCTAACTCAACGCCTCACCTCTAAACACACACAGCTTTACAATTCCACCAGTCCTATAAGAATGTCACCATTTTCCTCTTCCCCCGGCTACATTCTTGCTTTACATTCTTCGTGACCTTCGAACTTATCAAAACCCGCCTGTAAATATACGTAAAACGATCCAAACTGAAGAAAAAAATGAAAATGAAGGTGATCTTTGTGTTAATCGTGTTGGTGGTGGTGGTGGGAGAGGCGAGGAAGGTAGGAGGAAAGGAGGAGAGGGTGAGGAAGGGAGGAGAAGCCGAGGTGAGGAGGAGGAGGAGGAGGAGAGGTGATGCGAGAAAGACTGGAAGGAAAGAGGGACGTGAGACAAGAGAGAGAAAAAAGGAAGGAAAGAAACTCTTGGAAAGACCTAGACTGGGACCGGCAAACAGAGTGGCAACTGGAGGTGCAGGGGAGGCAGGGAAAATAATGGCTTTAGGACTTATTAGGTGAGGATGAGAAGGATGTGGAGGAGGAGGAGGAGGAGGATGAGAAGGAGGAGAAGGATGTGGAGGAGGAGGAGGAGAAGGATGAGGAGGAGGAGAATTAGGTGGTGGTGTGGATAGAGGAGAAATAAGGGCACAAGACAGAGGAGCAAGGACAAGAGGAAGGAGAAGAAGAGGAGGATGAGGGAGAGACGGAAGGAGAGGAGGAGGAAGAGAAGGATGAGGGAGAAGGGGAGGAAGAGGGAAAGGAGGAAAGGGAGGATGAGGGAGAGGAAGAAGGGGAGGGGGAGGAAGAGGAGAAGGAGGGAGAGAAGGAGGATGGAAGAAAGGAGAGAAAAGAGGAAGAAGGCAAGAAGAGAGAGGAGGAAGCAGGGAAGAAGGGAGAGGAGGAAGGTAGGAAGGAGAAAGAGGAGGAAGAAGGAAGGAGAGAGAAGAGGATGGAGGGAAGGAGAGATAGGAGGCAGGAGGGAAGGAGAGAATGGAGGAAGGAGGGATGGAGAGAGAAGAGGAAGGAGGGTGGGAGAGAGAGGAGGAAAGAGGGAAGGAAAGAGAGGAGGAGGGAGGGAAGGAGAGAGAGGAGGAAGGAGAGAAAGAGAGAGAGGAGGATGGAGAGAAGGAGAGAGAGGAAGAAGGAGAGGAAAAGATAGAAGAGGAAGGAGGGAAGAAGAGAGAGGAGGAAGGAGGGAAGGCGAGAGAAGAGGAAGGAGGGAAGGCGAGAGAAGAGGAAGGAGGGAAGGAAGGAGAGAGAAGAGGAAGGAGGGAAGGAAGGAGAGGAGGAAGGAAGGAAAGAGAGAAGGGGAGGAGAGAAAGATGGAGTGGAGGAAGGAGGGAAGGAAGGAGAGAAGAAAAAAAAGAGGAAGGAGAGAAGGAGAGAGAGGAGGAGGAGGAGGAGGAGGTTGAAGATGAGAGGGGCCAGAGCACACCTAAAGCCAAAACCAACCCACCATCTCTTTACAAGGCCGTTCACCGCGCCAGGCAGATTGGTGGTGCGGCCAAGATGAATGCGTCAGTCAAGAGGGCACCCAGCACAGGTCGTCTGCTTAAGGGGCACCCAGTACAGGTCGTCTGCTTAAGGGGCTAACTGTAACGTGTACAGACCAACCCAAACCTCCCCCTGACACCATCCCAACTTTCAACCCACTCCAGCCAGACGTAGGCTATAATAAATTTGGTTTGAAGGGAGAAAAGTACATGGGACTGCTGGTGTTAGCTGCTGCATTTCTTCTCCGTGTTTTGCGCACTACGGTTAGAGATGTACTGAATGAGACGGATATTGTGCATCCTCTGACACAACGCTTGCCTCAGGCTGCCGCCACCTCTCATCTGGACGCGACAAGATACTGCAGCCAAAGCTTTTTCCACTGTATAACCTTGTCACGGTTTTTTTAAGAATATCACGGAGTTTTTAAAAATAAATACTGAATATTATTTAATTGATATTAATATTCAATAATATTAAAGAGCAGGGACAATGATTGTCTTGCTAAATCGTGCAACGATTCTCTAAGAACGAGAATTTAAAAACTTTCTCAACAGTACACAGCAGAGACTAATTACTCACAATTGCTGAATTAGTACTGTTAGCCTCTGGAGAAAGTCACTTCACCCCTGACAATAAATAACTAATACTAATAATAATAATCAGGTCCTTGCTGATGCTTAACTCCTATGGCACAACGGATTTTAAGTTAATACAACACGACTGGTCTAAGTACCAGTTATGAATAGTAAAACGTCTATGCAAGCTAGGAGCTATGTGGGAAATAAGCTTAATTCGGAGAAATGAAACAAGAGTTTACTTTACATTAAGCTCAAGAAAAAGAACTGTTAAATTTGTTGATTACAAAAAATAAATTTAACGTTACATTTCAAATCAAATCAATGAGACGCACTCACTCACTCACACAAAAGCTAAATACTTACGCCTAGGAAAAACACCTTAACTAAGCTCTTAAAACTAGGATTATACAAAAAGGAAATACCGGTCGATGAATGCTGTGTATCACCCGGGGGGTGGGAGGTTGGATTAACTGTACTAGTGGAGCTTGGGTACTAGCTGACCTCTCACACTTCTTGAGCACAGGACCTTTCTCCGTCACAGCAAACACTAGACTCAATTCAAAATACATTGTATGGGCAGGACGCACAAGCCACCGGAAGAAGGCGTGGCTAACGGTTGAGGCAAAGCAGAGGTGAACAATAAAAAAACAATAGTATCGCTCAGTAGCGCACTTAGTGACGTGCATTAAATCGGTCACTTTTAAAAAGTGACGAATGTTTTGAAAAGTATACCCCGAAATGGAGAGAGAAACGGTTAACTGAGCGATACACAGCGAGTTTTCCACTAATAGTTCGTGGCTTCTCACAAAAGGGAAATGTCGCGAACTGATTCGTGACATTACGCCCCTACAAAATTAAATTTTTTCCTTATGGGAAAAAATTTGTGGATATATATATATATATGTACACATCCTAACTCAGTCACACAAGATTCACACTGTGGTGTGTGTGCTATCCTGCTACAGGAGAAAGTCACAGTCGCCAGTGAGCGAAAAAAAAACTTGTATTTACGTTAATAGAAGCAAGCTTGAGGGAAAAACTCTGTGACGACGGTGAAAATCCTGTACTCAGGTCAAACTGAGCGAAAAGTCGCTACATTTACACTGACAACTAATTGTTGTGTAGCGTGATGTATGTAATACACGGTGTAGGTGTGACAGTTGTAGTGTAACTGTACCTACGTGTAAAATGATAGTAAATAATAACATGGCGACGACGAAGGCAGAGGAGAAGAGGCGGCAGCGTGCGGCAGACGATCAGCTGGTCCGCACAGCAAAACTGCTACACCCATTGCTGAACCTGCAAAACCAATTAAGGTGGAGCATCAAAAGTGTCAATGAGACAAAATACTTATTAAGTTACAATTACTCTCTCTGCCTAGCAATCAGTACATGCTACGAAAAGTACGCTCTGGCTGAAAAATACGAGTGACAGCCTAAGCTTCGTACATTCGAGGTCGCCATTAATTATAGCACACGATTAGTTTCGACAAGTTGAGAATCCTTGTGCAAACTCGGGTCTTACATAGCCTCGAACTGCACACGGGTCCTCAACCTGTGCCTTAACCTACAGTTCTTATATTAATATCGGGAAGCTGAGAATCCTTGTGCAAACTCGGGTCTTCCATAGCCTCAAGTCGCCTCTGTGGAGTTCTCACTTCCCCCTTAACCTACAGTACTTATATTAGTATCGGGGAGCTGAGAATCCTTGTGCAAACTTGGGTCTTCCATAGCCTCAAGTCGCCTCTGCGGAATTCTCACTTCCCCCTTAACCTACAGTACTTATATTAGTATCGGGGAGCTGAGAATCCTTGTGCAAACTTGGGTCTTCCATAGCCTCAAGTCGCCTCTGCGGAGTTCTCTCTCGAACTTCCCCCTTAACCTACAGTACTTATATTAGTATCGGGGAGCTGAGAATCCTTGTGCAAACTTGGGTCTTCCATAGCCTCAAGTCGCCTCTGCGGAGTTCTCTCTCGAACTTCCCCCTTAACCTACAGTACTTATATTAGTACCGGGAAGCTGAGAATCCTTGTGCAAACTTGGGTCTTCCATAGCCTCAAGTCGCCTCTGCGGAATTCTCTCTCGAACTTCCCCCTTAACCTACAGTACTTCTATTAGTACCGGGAAGCTGAGAATCCTTATGCAAACTTGGGTCTTCCATAGCCTCAAGTCGCCTCTCAACTTCCCCCTTAACTTACGGTACATAATATGTATGTACAGGCCCTGGACATAAAGTGTCCTGTGGGGCCAATGGGCGAGACGTCAGGTCTGCACCCACTTCACCACTACCCTGTCTCTCAACTGTCTCAGAGATTACGGGTGTGGTTACAAATGGCACAGGAAGGGCATGTCTCTGATTAGTGGTGATACTTTGGCACACACTGCAGGAACGGACAAAACTACCTATGTCTCGTCCCATCCCTGGCCAGAAAAAGTCAGCTCGGATACAGCCCTGGGTCTTCCTTTTCCCCATGTGACCTCCTGAGGCTGAACAATGACCCCATTGTAACACTGCTAAGTGGTACTTGGCGGGAACGACAAACTGCAGTCGAACCTTGCCCTCGGGTGTTCGTGACTCACGGTAAAGCCGTCCTTGTTTATGAAGGAACTTGGCTCGACCTCCCCGTGAATACTTAATCACTTGACCCTTTTGTTTGTTCCACACGGCAGCAAGTGTCGGGTCAGAATGTTGTTCTTGTACAACAAGTTGACTACACATCAGATCTTGCGGCGATTCAATGATCACTGGGGTGACACAGTCTGGAGCCTCAGTCATGGCTCGTGTTACCGCAGCAGCCGAAGTCTGAGTAGCGCCATCATCGGAGCAACTATCCTTGACTCCATTAATATTGCCTACTATAAGGTCAAATAGAGGCTCTGGCATGACAACTGCGAGTGTCGTACCAGTATAAAATGGAGATGCCACCTGGATACATGCCTCAGGAAACAATCTCACTGATCCATCAATAAGGTTTGCATGGATCTGTCGACCTGTATACTGCTCAGGCCGAACTAAACTCTGCTTAACAGAGCAACCTGAGGAACCATTGTCTCTCAGGACCTTCACAGGAATGCCTCCAACAAACCCTGGCTGTACAACGAAGGTACTGTCACCTGTGGTGGGGCCTGTGGAGGAAGCAGCTAGCCACTCATGAGGCTGCTGAATTGATGCGGCAAACATTGTGCCTTGAGAATTATAAGGAGATGGAACATTGGCCATCTGTGGAGGGGGGTTCACTGTCACTGTGGGACTAGTGAACTGTGGGGAAGTACCCACACTGGTAGGGACGTGACCACCAGGCTGCTGCTGAGGAATGAAGGCTGCATTCGCTTCCTGCCTCTTTTGAGCTGGTGGTGAAAAAGTTTGTCCCGACGGTCGGTTGCGTGGCTGATACTGCTGTTGATTAGGGTACTTGTTGTACCTCTTCCACTCAGGTTTCTGAGTGTTTTGCCCCTGGTCCTTCCACTGCGGTTTTGGACCTTGGCCATTACTCTGAGAACGGCCTTGGTGCTGGGATTCAGTCTGAGACGGCTTCCCAGACTTGGCAGTATCTTTTCTGCTCCAGGTGTTTTGCTTACGAGTTTGATACCCGTATGCAGTAAAGAATGCGTCAGCCTTTTCTGCCATTTGGCTGGCATCTTTCACCTGGCAGATCTTAAGCTGTGCTATGAGCTAAGCAGGCCACGACCTCTCTAGCTGTGTACGCAGCATAAGGTCAGTTATCCCCTCACGCGTGGAAGGAGTTTCATCTTTCTCCATCCACTCATTTAAGTAAGCTGTGAGACGATCAAGGAACTGAATAGCTGTCTCCTTGTCTTGGAGACGAGCTCGCATGAACTGAACTTTGGCGTCGTCTACTGTGAGACCATACGCCTTAATGAGTGCAGCTTTCATCATCTCATATGTGAGATTGTCTCCACGAATTCTGTGGAGAATATCGAGGGCAGGGCCCTCAAATAGGCTAAGAAACTGAAGCCGCTTAGCTGCCTCATCCAGTTGATACATGTCTGCCATGTCCTCAAAACGAGCTATGTACGGCTCGATTCGCTCGCCTTCCTTGTATGAAGGAAGCTTGATGTGTGGGGTCGCCAGGACATGTGCAGGGGAAACGCTCGTGGAGCTTGGACCAACTGCAGCAGACGTGTCTGAAGCCAAGGAATCTCGCTTGAGCTTCAGCACTTCAAGTTCATGTCTCTCGCGTGCTTCTCGCTCGGCACGTTCGTGTTCTCGTTCTCTGTCTCGTTGTTCACGCTCGTATTCGCGCTGTTCTCGCTCGTGTTCGCGCTGTTGTCGCTCTTTTTCTAACTCGAGCTCGCGTTGTTTCTGCTCGTGTTCGCGCTGTTCTCGCTCGTACTCGCGCTCCTTTTCGCGTTCCTCACGCTGTTCTCGCTCGTATTCGCGCTGAATCTTACGCTCTTCACGGGCATCATTCTCGCGCTGCTGCTCCTGATTATGCCGTGAGAGTATATACTCTTTAATTTCGGTTGGGTCCGAAAGACCCATTTCTTTGGCTTCCTGTAAAAATACAGTAGTAGCCATGGCGCTAATTTATTAAGCAAACCGAATTTGAGTACTGACTGCTTAGCGACGAATACTAATAAACACAAGTAAAGAATACAGACACAAGCTAGTGGTGACCAGTCTTATCTAGTTAACTGGCAAAGATAAATCAAAAATGTAAATGACTGGGAAGACTCAATAATAAACACAATGGGTACGGCGACTTCCCAGGAGCGAATAAAATCGTCTGGCGTTACCAAAAATAAACTAGAGTTACGTATTCTATTGATTAATAAAGCAAAATTCACTTGCTAAATTAAGGGTAAACACCAGTAAGCTTGTGCCTCTAAACTTTAATGATAAATACCTAAATATGAATGAGTGAGCACTATCTCGTGAATAGCTTTAGAGCTAGGAGTTAATATCCTGGAATGAGGTCGCCAATTGTCACGGTTTTTTTTAGAATATCACGGAGTTTTTAAAAATAAATACTGAATATTATTTAATTGATATTAATATTCAATAATATTAAAGAGCAGGGACAATGATTGTCTTGCTAAATCGTGCAACGATTCTCTAAGAACGAGAATTTAAAAACTTTCTCAACAGTACACAGCAGAGACTAATTACTCACAATTGCTGAATTAGTACTGTTAGCCTCTGGAGAAAGTTACTTCACCCCTGACAATAAATAACTAATGCTAATAATAATAATCAGGTCCTTGCTGATGCTTAACTCCTATGGCACAACGGATTTTAAGTTAATACAACACGACTGGTCTAAGTACCAGTTATGAATAGTAAAACGTCTATGCAAGCTAGGAGCTATGTGGGAAATAAGCTTAATTCGGAGAAATGAAACAAGAGTTTACTTTACATTAAGCTCAAGAAAAAGAACTGTTAAATTTGTTGATTACAAAAAATAAATTTAACGTTACATTTCAAATCAAATCAATGAGACGCACTCACTCACTCACACAAAAGCTAAATACTTACGCCTAGGAAAAACACCTTAACTAAGCTCTTAAAACTAGGATTATACAAAAAGGAAATACCGGTCGATGAATGCTGTGTATCACCCGCGGGGTGGGAGGTTGGATTAACTGTACTAGTGGAGCTTGGGTACTAGCTGACCTCTCACACTTCTTGAGCACAGGACCTTTCTCCGTCACAGCAAACACTAGACTCAATTCAAAATACATTGTATGGGCAGGACGCACAAGCCACCGGAAGAAGGCGTGGCTAACGGTTGAGGCAAAGCAGAGGCGAACAATAAAAAAACAATAGTATCGCTCAGTAGCGCACTTAGTGACGTGCATTAAATCGGTCACTTTTAAACAGTGACGAATGTTTTGAAAAGTATACCCCGAAATGGAGAGAGAAACGGTTAACTGAGCGATACAGGGTGAGTTTTCCACTAATAGTTCGTGGCTTCTCACAAAAGGGAAATGTCACGAATTGATTCGTGACAAACCTATGTATCAAGTGTGGCAGAGAAGCTCCAGCTCAGCACAAAATACGACGCTGTAACTCGTATGGAGAGCAAGAGACGGGCTCTGCGGTAAGGATTTACAGAAAATCTTTTGCAACACGGATGGTTCAGTCAGCCGCGGGATTGAGAACATTCGAGAAGCAAGTGACAAAGACATGTTGGCTGTTTACTACTTCACGTCCACGGCCTGGCTGTACATGTGCTGGTGTGCAGTGCACCGCGTGTCCTATCTGGCCTACATGGTGTAGTGGGACTCAACAGAACCGGCATTACAAAAGCCCAAGGGGGACTTTCGGGCCAATAACGACAAGAGCCCCTTCGGGTGTGCACGATTCTCCTTCTGCCCAAACCCGTGCTGTGGGGCGCTTTTTGAGCCAAGTGAGGCCCGATGCTCATGAAGAACAGCAAACCCGTGCCATGGAGAAGGCCAGGTGGGTGGCGGGGGCTGCAGGTCATTATATGAGTCAGGCCTTAACCTCCTCCAGTTGAAAATGAGAGGAATTAAGAGTACGTGCAATTGCGGACAAGGGAAGTATGATCCGGATCGTAAAATCTGTCTAATTCCCAGATTTTGTGGGTCGGACAACTGTAAGTGTAATGAGTACTGTGTGGACACCCATCAGGGGTATGTTGGTTACTGTAAAGAACAATACCTCTGCGACGAACAGTTATAAAGATGTGTTAAGTTTATGACCCTTACCTCTTCCTTCCCTGAGGAGGAGGAGGAGGAGGAAGATGAGGAAGAGGATATTTATAATGATGATGATGATGATGATGGTGGTGGTGGTTACGCTGAAGATAAACCCAAAAACCCAAAGAAAATGTCACTTTTGAACATGATCCACAAAAAACTGGGTGAAGCCTTCGATAAATTCACCCTCTTGGTTATGAGAGGTTTGGAAGGAACGTAGACCGGGTTTAGACCGAAGCTAAAACCCCTGTGGCGACTGTTTTGCGGCCAGGTGGTGGTGGTGGTGGTGGTGGTGGAGGGGGGCCACAGCTGGTGTGTGGTGTGAACGCGTTGATGCCACACCAGTAGCCCTGCCAGCCTCCATCTTTATCTATCTACATCTATATTTCTATCTACCTCTCTCTATCTATATCTATGTATTTCTATCTCTATATCTACCTCTGTATATCTCTGTCTACTTCCATCTCTATCTATCTATCTGTCTACCTATCTATGTCTATTTCTCTCTCTCTCTCTCTCTCTCTCTCTCTCTCTCTATCTATCTATCTATCTATCTATCTACCGTTATCTCTATTTATCTGTTTACATCTATGTGTCTATCTCTACCAATCTACCATTACCGACTTCTGTCTATCTCTTTCTATCTCTATCTCTATCTATCTCTATGTCTATATCTCTATGTACACTCGCGCACCACAATCTCTAGCCCACCCGTGCCGGGCCGGGAATATGGAGCGGATCCTTTCTGGACGGAGGCCCACTCAAACTATTAAGAGGCTACACACGCACGAACATACGTTTCGAACCGATACAAGCTTGATTCCCTGTTTGTCATGTATAATTATTTCGTCTTTTTTATGCTCCGCAATCATATTTTGGCTGTGTGAATAATATTAATATATGTAATTATTGCATTTTACTTTCACCAACATTTACACTGAACAAGCACACGAAAGAATATTGCCAGAGGATTTAAGAAATTACTAATCAAACAACACACTTCAAAATCAGCAACTGAACCCAGAGGTTTATTCGGCGCGCGCGAGCGTGTGTGTCTGCGTGTGTGTGTGTGTGTGTGTGTGTGTGTGTGTGTGTGTGTGAGAGAGAGAGAGAGAGAGAGAGAGAGAGAGAGAGAGAGAGAGAGAGAATTATCAGACAATATGAGTATAGGTTCACCTATGTGACCGTCTAAACACAGTTGCTAAAAATGATGATGCTTCCACCGCAACATAGTGACCGTTTATTCTTATATTTCCAATAATGTGTGTAAGGATGACAAAATGTATTTACAATTGAAAACATATATTTAAAAAACAATAATTTCCTATGAATTACTCAACTAACATTTTATACATTCTCAATTTTATTTTACAATAATCCCATCTATTCATACGGAGAGGAGACACACTGTTGGTGTTTCGGGGCCACAGACACAATATTACACAAGTTATATACTTTTCAAATCTTGTTCATTGTCATGTTAATCTCACCTTACTTTTGTAAATGGTATTCAGCATGGATACATAGGTGACTGTAATTACTCTATATTGATATAAAAATTAAATTTCATTGCATACCGTTCATAATGTCGTCATAAAAGACAAGGTAGTGAGAGTAACTTTCCACCCACTGGAGTTCCGAATTGAAGATCTGAAGCATCTGCATAAAGGTGAGCGAATGACACGGATAATATCGACCTGATGTGGGTGAGAGAAGGCCAGCAGTTACAGTGTGTATCCAGTGCTTATTGGGTAAGTAATATCATCTTTCTTTCTTGCAATTATTGAAGCTGTGTGTGTATATACTGTATATTATATATATATATATATATATATATATATATATATATATATATATATATATATATATATATATATATATATATATATATATATATATATATATACACTCCATACCTGCACCGCCTCTTTGCTACTAGAGTTATTGTTCCACCTTAATGATCCTTTGGTGTTAGGCCTAATGCCCTATCAAGAAGAAAAAATATTGTGGGGTTTCGATAATAAAATATCCTCTGATTTGTTAATAGTTATTATTAAGAAGCACAGTCCTAGAGCTAAAAAATCTGGCCTTCTGTCGATGAGCAACTAATCCAGTAGTCCAACCATTATGATATATACAGGCAAGCTAAATGTGTAAATATAGAAAATAGGCTGTAGCTTAACGGTGACAGGGTAACAGTACTCATACTTTGATATTCGAAGATTTGAATGAACCACTGTCACCCTTCATAAACTTCTTGTGACTTAAGCCACACTTTATTAAAATCTGATAAAAACTAACCAATGCATAGGTGTTACTTATGTCTATTTTATCGCTCTATAGAAACAGTTATGGATGTTCAACCACGACGTCGTGTGAGGCCACCACGAACGAGGGCTAACCGTCCAGAGGTTATCTCCCATCGCACCAGGATTGTTGCTTATCACGAGGCAGGGAAGGGGATACGGGAGATAGGTCGCCTCCTCGGTATCTCCAGAAATACTGTTAGGCTTTGGCTGAGACGATATCAAGAGGAGGGTCACGTGCTTCCCCGGCCCCGACCAGGTGGACCAAGAGTCACCACACCTGAGGAGGATGAACTGATAAGAAGAGAAGCAGAGAGAGCACCACTATCAAATGCCGTGAGCATAACAAATACAACCGAACTTCACTGTCACCCGATAACCACCAGACGACGCTTACAGGAGAGTGGGCTACGGTGTTTCATACTCGTACCAGCCCACAAGGAAACCTTAACAGAGGCGCAGCAAGAGGCACGTCAAACGTTTGCCCAGACATATGTGAATGTGGGAGATGACTTTTGGAAATCGGTTATTTTCACAGATGAAAAGTGTTTCACGTCTGTCTCGACAGCCACTCGCCAGTGTTGGAGATTGCATAATACGTGGTATGTGTGTAGAAACATTCAGGAGTTATCAAAAAGTGGGCGTGTGACAACCTCCCTCCATGGATGGATGTGGTGGGGAGGTGTAGGTGAACTGTCAGACATTGAGGGGCACATGAATGGAGAACAATATATAAATATTATATCAGAGACCTTCTTTATCCCATCGGTGCGGGCTTATGCAATTCCTGAACCACAGCCCATATATATATGGTGCAAGACCATAGCCCAATTCATACATGTCGTACGGTCAGGCGTTGGTTCGAGGCTCACCCAGAAATTATTCTGTTGGATTGGCCTCCTAAAGGAGCAGACTGCAATCCAATAGAGAATCTCTGGGCATTTATGGTTCAGGAATGGGGTGTGGAGGAAAAAACTAGGGAGGCAGTGAGGCGCAAGGCAAGATTGGTATGGGAGGGAATAAGAAACAGGCCGAACATATGTAGCAATTTAGTAGAATCCATGCCTACAAGACTGCAGAAAGTCATAAAAGCAAATGGAGGCTGGACAGAATACTAAACTAGGTCCAACAGGTATTTCAGCGATAGAGGCCTTGTCACGTAACTATATTACATGTGATATATGTTTGATAATGTTATTGTGTTGCAGGGCTGGTAGTTGCACACTGCATACTGGTTGTTTCTATTTTATGTCTAAAGTGTTTGGGATACTTGTAATTATTGTCTAAAATTTTTGGGATACTTGTAATAATTATGTCTAAATTGTTTGTGAACTGTATTTCATAAACATGACAAATATGAATCCGGTGTTATCTCATTATCCAACGCTCGTGTTAGACAACACTGTCGATTCTATATAATGTGAAATAATAATTTATATCTGAAAAGCATCACCATTTTAATGAGATTATCATACACGGCAGAATGACTGTAAGAATGAAGAATGAGTGTGAAGGAAACACTGAGCTTAAGGAGGAATCACGATCATAATGAACTTTCACTAACGTTAAGTTTACCAGATTTTCGTGCTAGATAATTATACACAATAGATACGAGTAATCACATTAAAGAAACAATTACTGAGGAAGAATCTTGATGTTACAGTACAGACACACACACACACACACACACACGCACACACACACACACACACACACACACACACACACACACACACTGAATACCTGTGTGTTCACTGCGTGGTATGGAAGTGCTTCGTTTGATTCGTAATTCTTAAAAGTTTATGGGTATATTCTTTTGTGTCCCTGTTTAAGGTAAATATTTGAGGAATTAAAATGCAGTAAAGAAATATATTGATATTTTTGCAGCCAAAATATTATTGCATAGTATAACAACAGCAAGAGTTGTACGGTTTACATGACAGACAGTGAGTCAGGACTCTTTTCTATTTTTCGAAGCATATGTGTTCGTGCGTGTCTGGCCTTGTGATAGTTTTAGTGGGCTGTCGTCCAGAGAGGATCCGAGCCATATCTCCGGCCCAAACTCAGGTGGGCTAGAGATTGTGGTGCGCGAGTGTACATACCTACACCTCTGTTTATCTATCTATCTAGCCATCTACCTCTATGTATCTAGGTCTATTTCTCTCTCTCTCTCTCTCTCTCTCTCTCTCTCTCTCTCTCTCTCTCTCTATCTATCTATCTATCTATCTATCTCTATCTGCGCCCTCAATTGCTCTTCTTCGTGACTAGCATCATATTCGAACGGTGCACTCCTCTTGCAATCCAATATTCAAGATGAAAAG
Organism: Coenobita brevimanus; assembly: GCF_032717465.1. Classification (NCBI taxonomy): domain Eukaryota; kingdom Metazoa; phylum Arthropoda; class Malacostraca; order Decapoda; family Coenobitidae; genus Coenobita; species Coenobita brevimanus. The sequence goes on from NC_137027.1 coordinate 33,423,926, forward strand.
ATGGTGAATTATCTCCAATTTACTGGAGACCGTAATAGCGGTTTTTTTAGCGATTTATGCGTGTGTTTTATACCTTGCTAACTTTTCGTGGTAGCTAGTACAGTTATTAATACAGGGCGGTGGTCTCATGAAACACCTCTTCCTTACCGATTTATTTCTGATCCTGCTCCGTTACTATATTCTTGAGTGTTATTCATGCAATCTATGTCGATACTGGAAAGCCATATGAAGGAAACGGATATCAATGAGTAGTCTGGAAAATAAATCGCATAGGAAAAGGTGTCAGGGAGCTTCCTTACCCAAACAAAATACGGGCACAGTAGGTGAAGTGGAGGGAGGGAGAGGGAGGGGAGACCGAGGATGAGGTGGAGGGATGGAGATGAGAGGTATATGAGGGAGGGGGGAGTGAGTTCGGGGGAAGGCAGTCAAATGGTGGGTGACAGAAAGACTCGGAGGCGTTTTGTCTGCGGCCACCCTTTGCGGGATTAGGGCTTCGGGCTATAGTCAAAATTAAAATTGCATAAAAGTGTAGCCTAAATATACCGTTTTCTTTTAAGGCGTTTATAGAGCACGGCAACTTTATAGCGGAAACGAAAGTATTTATAGACAAACCTGCTTATTTTGCTTTTATTGAGGCTGTTCCTATATACCGACTACCTATATGTGGAGAGAGAGAGAGAGAGAGAGAGAGAGAGCAGGGACAGGAGGGAAAAAGGAGGAATGGAGAGTGAATTAGAGAAAAGGAAGGGAGGAGGGACGAAGGAAAGGGAGGAAATGCACGAAAGAAAGGGAGGAAGGAAGAGAGAGAGAGAGAGAGAGAGAGAGGTGAGGACGGAAGATGAGGAGGAGGGAGGAAGAGGTGAGGATAAAGGGGGAGGAGGAAGAAGAGGGAAAGAGGAAAGAGAGGAAGGGAGAGGGAGAGAGGAGAGAAGAGGAAGGGGGAGAGAAGGAATGAATGAATGGTGACATGTAGAGGTGTAGCTTATGGTACGTAGAACTGCTGGGTCTCAATGGAAAGGCCTTGTAATCCTATGTCCAGAGTCGGACACACACACACACACGCTGGTGCAGTGGTAACGCTCTCGCCTAGCATCTGCTAAGACGGGGGTTCGCGCCTTGCTCGGGATGCGAAAAAGTTTCACTGACAAAGCGGGTGGTCACTGTCCTTGAGCAAGAGGATGGGTGTGTGCGTGTGTGAAGGTCAAGGCTTTGCCCTTAGATCGGACTATATGAGCTCTCAGCTCTCTTCCGGGAGGGTAAAATGCCGATGATCACAAACCATCACAAACCAACCA
>NC_137027.1:33427720-33460220 GCF_032717465.1 Coenobita brevimanus
GCGACAACGGTAAAATGACAGGAGATTCCAAAGACCAGCGTGAAATGGCGTGAAATTCCAATGACCAGGGTGAAATGACATGGGTTTTCAACGAGTGAGGTGACACAATATGAATCTCAAATGGATGAGGTGTACTGACATGATGCTCCAGTGACAGGGAATATAACATGAGTTTATAATGACTGATATGTCCACACATGAATTGCAGTGACACTTATGTACTGACATGAGCTTCCGATGACAGGTGTGCTGACATGAGTTTCCAATGCCATAATGCTACTAGAGTACTGACAGGAGTTTTCAGTGACAAATGCAGTGACATGAATATTCAATGACTGGGTTATTGATACGAATTTCAATGAAAGAGGTGCAATGACATGAGTTTCTAATGGTGGACGTGTTGGATTAGGTCTGGTATGGTTAAATTAGATGTAATGAAGTAAGCTTCCCATGTAAAAGATCCATTGAGAGGAATTTCTATCATAGACTGATGACGGTGACGTGGTGGGTGAGGTCGGTAAGGGTGGGTTATGTTAGGTTGGGTTAGGTTAGATGAGGTTAGGTTCTGAAGCCAGTTTGCAATAACAGAGGTGGCCTGCGATGAGCTCGGTCTTCAAACTGGTGAATGGGACGTGGTGGGTGTGTTAGGCTAGGCCAGGTTAGATAAGGTTAGGTTCTGAAGCCAGTTTGCAGTAACAGAGGTGGACTAAGAATCGTTTGGCCTTCAGAGTGATGACGGCGACGTGATGGATGGCCGCCCTGATCATAACGACTGTCTACACGGAGAACCTGGTTGCTTACATCACCGTGCCTCCACTCCCGCAAAGACTCACCTCGCTGGCCCAGGTCGATCAGTCAGGCTTTGTGTAAGTCACCTCTCTCTCTCTCTCTACCTACCTACCTACCTACTTACCTACCTATCTACCAACCCACCTACCTGCAAACGATAATATTTAACTTTGGTAGAAATCGACCAGCCATTCTACCTCTATTTTGTACAACTCTGGAGACACACTGTTGTCCGTGTTTTAGTATATTCTTGGTACCTCTTGACTCAGCCCCTGCTCTACACATAATATATTAGGTCTCTGATGTCTTATGTCTCCCCTTCACAGGCTCACATCCAGTCTACCACACGCCACACCATCTTGCAGACCAAACAGAACAGTGCCCTATGCATCACCACTGGCTGCTCACTTTTTGAAACTAAAGTCCTCCCTGCTAAAGCCTAACTTGATATATAGCATCACATTATAGCGTTAGTATCTAGTTAAAACTTAGTATTCAAGATGGAGAGATGGCAATTTTAGGTTAAGTTAGAATAAAAACCGTATAGTTAACTGTCCTAAGGTTCATAGGAAATTGTCTAAATAATTAACTAACGCAAGACTTGATCGTAGTGAAGGAATTTACTTAGTCACGAAGACGACGTTTTTTAACTGATTGTTCTTGCTATTTCCTCAAGATATTGTTAAACTCTGCAAAGCTCTCTTGAGAGATTTTAGAAGACGGCGTCCATCCTGTATCACTCCTGTTGCTGGTAGACTATTATATTGTGCTTAGGTGCGCCACACAGCAGGCAAAGGGTTGATGAATGTTAGACGAAGTGGGCAAAGGGTTAATGAAGGCTAAACAAAGTAGTCAAAGGGTTGATGAAGGCTAAACAAAGTAGGCAAAGGGTTAATGACGACTAAATTGAACACCGTCAGTCCGAAAAATCTCTGCTAAATTGAGTAAAGTCATCTGGGTGTAGCATAAGTTAAAAAAAAAGAAGACGTCATTGTAGTGAAGAGGTTAAGTGTGTCGAGTTGAACGGAGGAAACACTGACAGACGTATTTCTTAATAATTTCCCCAGAGGATTACAATATATTCACCTTAAGGAAGGCTTCTTGTACTGGAATACCAAGCTTCATATCAGTGTAGCTACAGCCATGAGCAAAAGTCCCCGGTACTTCTCTGACGGCTGAGGCAGAGAAAGTAGTTACATGAACTATATTTATGTGATGGCAATATGAACCACGTAACAAATGAGTGTGAAAAGGAAGAATAATCTGCATCATCTGAGGAGGAATGAGAGTTATGAAAGGGAGAATACGGTACTGGCAATCATACAGAACTTTTGCTCGTCATTACTGCTACAGATACACACAAGGACAGCTGTTGTCAGAGTTTTCTGTCATAAATTCTTAAATGCATGATGCTTACAGCGTTCGGATGCTTGTAATGAGAGTGAACAGTACAGCGTGTCTTGTTAAAATGATATTAATCCCAAAAGGACCAATTTTAGACAATGCGCCATAAGTTCCCCAGTCACCAGCATCAGTTAACAAGTCTACATAAGGAGTGGCCACAGACAGATCACCTCCACGTCACTGTGTCCTCTGCCATCTGTCTACCCCCACTCGCATATATCGCTCCACCCCATCCCTCCACCTCATCCTCGGTCCCATCGCCCTCCCCCACCCCATCCCTCCACCTCATCCCTCCACCCCATCCCTCCACCCCATCCCTCCACCTCATCCCTCCACCTCATCCTCGGTCTTCCCATCGCCCTCCCCCCTCCCATCCCTCCACCTCATCCTCGGTCTTTCCATCGCCCTCCCCCACCCCATCCCTCCACCCCATCCCTCCACCTCATCCTCGGTCTTCCCATCGCCCTCCCCCACCCCATCCCTCCACCTCATCCTCGGTCTTCCCATCGCCCTCCCCCACCCCATCCCTCCACCTCATCCTCGGTCTTCCCATCGCCCTCCCCCACCCCATCCCTCCACCTCATCCTCGGTCTTCCCATCGCCCTCCCCCACCCCATCCCTCCACCCCATCCTCTCTTCCCATCGTCTTCCCATCGCCTTCCGCCACCCCATCCCTCCACCCCATCCTCGGTCTTCCCATCGCCCTCCCCCACCCCATCCCTCCACCCCATCCATCTCATCCTCGGTCGTCCCATCGCCCTCTCCCACCCCATCCCTCCACCTCATCCTCGGTCTTCCCATCGCCCTCCCCCACCCCATCCCTCCACCTCATCCTCGGTCTTCCCATCGCCCTCCTCCCCCGTCCATCTCCACCTCACTCACAAACACTCTTCTAGTCATTTATTTATGATTATAGTTTACTTATTTTTTTCTCATTCAAAGTTGACTCTCGTTTCCTTATGAGTGACGATACACACACACACACACACACACACACACACACACACACACACACACACACACACACACAATCATACAGACAAATTAAGATTAGGAAAGTTATTTATATGTCCCAAGTTGCGCCTAGTAACTACTACAGTTTGAGACGCCAGACCTTGTTGTATTTGCATTAGGTGTGTGTGTGTGTGTGTGTGTGTGTGTGTGTGTGTGTGTGTGTGTGTGTGTGTGTGTGTGTGTGTGTGTACAAGAACACTATTGGACTCTACTATCAACACACCGAGTATGACGCACGACACAGACTGACAAACAGACGATCAACTCTGACAACTACCCGGATTGACGTCAACAGAGAATCGGATCTGACATCTAGTAAAAATAATAAACAAAATAATAATAATAATATTAATAATGCATGATACTGTAGTGGTGATATCGTCCTTTCAGCCCCAGCCTGATGGAGTACGGTAACATGCTGCACGGCCACATGAACACTTCGGTGGATGCCAACGTGAGGTCGCTGGGGTATACAATGCAGCTTATCCAAGGACTAGACTACGGCTACGCTTTTGAACTGGTAAGAAGCAAGCAGGTGGTGTAGTAGTAGTAGTAGAAGTAGAGAGAGAGAGAGAGAGAGAGAGAGAGGTACTTTTCTTTCACAGTAACTATACGTCAACGGACTGAAGATGTTAATATTAAGCTATGACTGAATTTATCTCGATTATCTGAAGCCCGGGTGGTCCAGTGGTTTACGGCGCTCCGACGGAATGTACAGTCACGGTCAGGAATATCGCTCCACTTTTAAGACGAACAGCTATGAAACCCTTACACATTATCCTGAAAAATTTGCTGGTTTCTCAAGAGCGCATCACTGGGTTTCAAAAGTTATCGTTCACTCTCTCGTTGTTTATCGTCATGAAGTGGAATGGTTTTTATTGTTCACTTAATGCCACTCAGGGACGAACAACTGGTCACTCTTACCTTAAAAGTAGTAGTAGTAGTAGTAGTAATAGTAGTAGTAGTAGTAGTAGTAGTAGTAACAGTAGTAGTAGTAGTAGTAGTAGTAGTAGTTGTTGTTGTTGTTGTAGTCTAACCCAGGGCCCCTATTCTCCTGACGGCAATAAGAATGAAATATATATTATTTTACAGTAAAGACAACATGCATCCTACCTCATCCCATCATTAGGTGGACTCCTGTGATGATGATGATGATGATGATGATGAATAATGATAATAATAATGATGATGAATGATGATGGATGAACAAAAAATGATGGATGAATGATTAATTATGATGATGATGATGATGATGATGATGGATGGATGGATGAATGAATGATTAATGAATGATAATGAAAAATATAATAACTACAGTTGTTTTACCTTCACTTGGCCCAGATTTGAGTCATTTTGCAGCTTTTTTTCACGTAGCTCTGTGGTAGAAAAAGACAATGCAGCGCCTCTACATCCTCTCCATAGCACTGCATCATGACTACACTTTGATGCTAGTCACGAGGAAGTGCTATGGAAAGAATGCAGAGCCATAGTACTGTCTTTTCCTGCCAGTCAGCTACATGAAATAAGCTGCAAAAGGACGAAAACCTGGGCCAAGTTAGGGTGAAAGGGGTATAGAATCATACTGTAATCTTAATCTACTGCCACAATTCACCATTCAAGATGGAGGCATGGCAATTTTAGACTAAGTTTGGGTAAAAAAACTGTTTAAAAAAATAGCACAGTGTTTGGGTGTTTTCCTTGTTTGTATGTCACGAAGAACCAACCTCTTCAACCCGATGATTTATTAACTACATTCCTACATGCCCTGGACGATCTGACTCAATTTTGAAGACATCTAGTTGTGCAGAGGTCAAACTAAGGCTATATCCCACCCAATCCAGGTCGATATATCCAACACATCCAGGTCGATATATCCAACACATCCAGGTCGATATATCCAACACATCCAGGTTGATATATCCAACACATCCAGGTCGATACATCCAACACATCCAGGTCGATATATCCAACACATCCAGGTCGATATATCCAACACATCCAGGTCGATACATCCAACACATCCAGGTCGATATATCCAACACATCCACGTCGATATATCCAACACATCCAGGTCGATATATCCAACACATCCAGGTCGATATATCCAACACATCCAGGTCGATATATCCAACACATCCAGGTCGATATATCCAACACATCCAGGTCGATATATCCAACACATCCAGGTCGATATATCCAACACATCCAGGTCGATATATCCAACACATAAATAAATAAATAAATAAAAATACAAGGCCATTGAACTCCACCCTGACAAAGATCTCCAAGTTGGTGCAGTCAGATTGGAGGGTTGATCTGAGTAGTAACCAAGGAGACTCAGCCCTACCTCATAACTAAGTCTCATCAAATTTCATGCAACCAAGACATAAGCTCATATTCTTGGCAGTTAAAGAAACTCCCTAACACCTCTTCCTTACCGATTTGTTTTTGGATACTGCTAGCTGATACTGTTTTGTAAGTTATTTATGCAAAGTATGGTGGTATTAGAGTGATTTAAGTAACACAGAATATGACAGCAAGGAGAAATAAGCAAAATAATTCGCTTAGGAAGAGGAGTTTGGGAGCTTCTTTAACCGACGGGAGTACAGGCATTGGTATTTGAGTTACGGCATTGCTCAGTTCCGTCAGATGAAAACAAACCCACCATAGCTCATACTCTATAGTCGGGTACAGACACTGGCGTAGTATTTCATTTCTCATACTTTTCAATGTCCCTCCACTGGCGATGTTCGTGGACAGAGGAGTGCCTGGCATGTCTCTACGGCCAGGCATCAGTCATGTTCAGCTGGCGGCCCGCGGCACAAAGCCAGCCCGCGAGTCGTCTTTGTTTGGCCCTTTGACCGACGCACAAGAAGGAAAATAAACAAATAAAGATGCATAAAACAGAAAGGTTTGCGTTTTTCTTTTTATGTATGTAGCGGAAAATGTAAACGTAAATTAGAGAATATATGAATTTCTCTTTTCTTTCTGCATACAGGTGTTTAGACAGAGGGAAAAAATACAGGTGAAATAATGTATGGCCCTTATGTTAATACGAGTTTCATACGTTGGCCCTACGTCTAGAGCAGTTGAGTAGCCCTGCCATACGATTCTCTTTGATACAGCGTCAGGGAGGACTGTGACGCTTGACTCATGTGAAGTAGACGCAGTGGAGTATAGGAGGTGAAATTTCGTCCCTGAATGTACAGCCGTGAGCAATGAAAGGTGCTGACGTGATGTGGTAGTAATATGAAACACACAACAAATGAGTATGAGAGGCAAGCGTACTTTCTGTCGCTTTGAGAGGAACGAGACATTTGGAAGGACGGGTACATTGCTGGCAAAGGACTTTCTGTTACCTTTTGTAGATGGATATACATATTTAACAGGTATCTCAAGGCACGCACGTCTTCATGGAGGGAACCGAGTACCTCCGCTACAAGGCCATCTTATATCGAGTGGAGAACTACTACTACTTGCCTGAAGAGTTGTTCCCATCCTACGTGGGCTGGGTCTACCCCAAACACACACCGTGGAAGCATAAGTTTGATTTCTTCATCCAGAGTTACGTGGAATCTGGCCTCCCTATGTACTGGAGGAATGTGAGTGAGTGGTCTTGTGTCTACTGGAACTGGCATCCTATTTGTATGTGTAAATAATGGCTGGGGTGGTGGTGGTGATAATTACACTTCTGAAGAAAGTGGAATCACACACACACACACACACACACACACACACACACACACACACACACACACACACACACACACACACACACACACACACACACACACACACACACACACACACACACACACACAGCTAATAGATGTTTATATAGACAGATTTACACATCGACAGATAGAGATAGACACATAGACAGGCAGACAGAGATACATAACAAAGCTATGCTAAACAACTGTCTCTTCCTGTATGGCGTGTAGAAAGTGACGGTGGATCTGAGGTACAAGTACAACGTGTCAGTAAGCATGCTGGAAAGACGACGCCTAAAGCCACATGGAATTCCGGATCTACAGGTAAGTTATCGATGACCAGATTCACTGCTGTGCGTCTACTCTTGGCTGACAATGATCCAAAACTCCTTCAGGCTCAGTTGACGGTCAAGTGTAGCCCCACTTTTCAATAGGAGGGTATAATGTTCACCAATCCCAGCATCAGAATAAAGACACCTATGTTCATCCTTTGGCTAAAAATTTCACCTGGATCATAGCAGACAGACGTTAATATAGTGCTATTGCCCAGGGAGCTTTCGTGGTTTATGTATTTGGAGTGGCCTCAGCGGTGGTGGCGATGGCTGGAGAGGCCGTTATGTCACGTTGGACGTAGGCCCTCCCTCTCCACCGCATTGCCTCTGGCAGCCGACCTCGTCCGATTTATGTTTTCGTCCTACCTATCGCCCTCAGTCTCCATCACAGTTCTCTGCCACATCGCTTCTGCCTGCCGACCTCGCTCATCTAGATTCAAGAGTATGCTTTCCTCCTACTCGTACCTGTCGCCCTCAGTCTGTACCAGTCCTTCGTCACCTCACTTCTGCTTCTCATCCCTATTTTACTTGTTGTCATCATTCAATCTAACGCTCTAGCTCATTGGTTATCTGATTGCCATTAATAATAATAATAATAATAATAATAATAAACTTATTGTACTTCTCCGTATATATAAACTTCCTATTAAATGTAAAATTCACCGAGATACTCTGGGTTATTCGGTGCTCCTGTCTCTATATTACGATTATTTCTGTTGTATATTCAAAATGGACGGTGGGTATTAGAGCAGAGGTAGTCCTATTATGTATTTAATATGGAAGGTGGGTATTAGTGGTGCCGATGCAGCCCTATTATGTATTCAGTATGGACGGTGGGTATTAGTACCGAAAATGCCCTATTGGGAATTCAGTATGGATGGTGGGTTTTAGTGCCGAAAGAGAGATAATGAAGGTTTAAGATATGTACCTATGTAGACAATTGAGCCTTAGGATTTGGAAGAAACGCTCAAAACACATTACAATTTTCAGCCATGATATGTAATAAATGTATCGAAAAAAGATGATTGTTATTGCCCTTGCTAATACATGGAATAGCTGAAAACAACAAGGCGAAATATTTTACTGTGTGTGTGTGTGTGTGTGTGTGTGTGTGTGTGTGTGTGTGTGTGTGTGTGTGTGTGTGTGTGTGTGTGTGTGTGTGTGTGTGTGTGTGTGTGTGTGTGTGTTTGTTTGTTTGTTTGTTTTAACAGCATAGCTCAAACATATTTAATCTAATGTTAAGAAAACTTGGTGGGAAACGTGAGGATCATCTAAGGTGCAAATGAATAGTTTTTTAGAGTAACAAGTTTGATCTGATTTAGTCCAAACTTGGTGGAGTGACTGAGGGCAAGGCAAGAACACAGGAATTCTATCTGAGAACAATCAGTCAAAGGACAAGATCACAGGGCAAGATAAAAGTTCGACCCGTGTAAGTCTGTTTATGAACAAAACAGTTAAAGAGTTTGGATCAATTTTAGACCAAACTTTGGGGAAGGGTTGAGGGTCAGCCAAGGAGATGACTTACTGCTTTTGCGAACCGTAAGCAAAAGGTCAAGTCAGATGGTTATATCAACATACAGTAGTCTTTATCCCACTGAGATCAACTTAGTGGGATGATTTAGTGCTCTGCATGTATGAAGGCAAATGACTCTGAGAACAAGTAGGCAATATTCACTGTCTGAGTACGGTCCAATGTTCTGCTATATAACCCAATTCTGATTCGATATGGACCAAACGTAGCGAAAGGACTGAGGGTCAACCAAGGATTATGACAGTATTTTTGAATAAAAAAAAAAAGTAAGTCAAAGATCAAGGTCACACACAAAGGTAATGGGTCAAACGAAAATAAAGTAATTCGACTTTGAGAAATAATTAGACAAAGATGAAGGTCATAAGGCAGGATCAAACACTTGGCTCGTAGATCAACTGTAAGGCGCGTGTGCTGCATTGAGCGTTCCTTCTTGTATATATTATTATTATCATTATTATTATTATTGGAAGGACACAAGTCAAGAGTGAGAGCAGTGGAAATGAGTTATTTAAGAGGAGCCTGTGGAGTCACATGGAGAGACAGGCTGACGAATGAGGATATAAAGAAGCGTTGTGGTGTGGATGTGGATGTGATAGGAAGCGTTATGAGGAACACACTGAGGTGGTTTGGCCATGTGGAGAGGATGGAGGGTGAAAGACTGACGAAGAGAGTGTATGTGAGTGAGGTGGAGCGGGGAAGAGGGAGAGGGAGGCCGAGGATGAGATGGAGGGATGAGGTGGAGAGGTATATGAGAGAGGGGGGTGTGAGTTGTAAGCAGTGCAGTGAAATGGCGTGGGACAGGGCGACTTGGAGGCGATTTGTTTGTGGCCACCCCAATCGGGATTGAGGCGTCTGGCAATAGATAGATAGATAGATTATTATTATTATTATTATTGTTGTTGTTGTTGTTGTTGTTAATATTATTATTATTATCATCATCATTATTATTTACACCGTTCAGAACAAGTTCCAGCACTATAAAATGATGTCTCAGAACGTCAAGCATGAATGGAATAAATACGACAAAGATAAACTGGCAAGACAGTGAGGCAGAAGAGCAATGCTACAGAGACAAGCGGGCCCCACTGTGCTGCTGGCAGTGTACCATAAGTACCCAGTGCAATATACCGGTGGCAACCACTAGGCATTTCTTGTGTGTCTGTCCACTTTGACCAATCGCCTCTTACAATGTCACTTAAGTAAATCTTGCTGGCCAGGAGCACTGGCATCAGTCTAATAGTTTCCTGTAGTCCAGGACTCCATTTACAGCACTGGACGGTACACATATACCCAGATCACTGGGTGAAGTGGAGCCTCTGATGCCCCTGTTAACAGATTGAAGTCACAAATGTGGCATCCACCCAGGAAACAAACCTCCAAACTTTCCTCCTGTGCTTCGCTACAGCGAGACATTGTCGACCTCAAGGGAACATCGGCTCACTGCATGGGACGGCCCTGCAGGAGCGGATGCTTGCCTGTGGTTGACGGGCCTGCTCTGTCTGACAGACTGGGGTTGTATCAACAACAACAACTGTGACTAATCTCTTATTCTTTGTTCATTAATTAATTTATTTTTTAATTGATGAAAGCCCCAACATTTTGACTGTTATAGTAGCCGCAGCGAGAAATGAACGCTGTGGTGGGGCAGCCGGGATGACCGGGGATTCCCCCACTGTAGCCATATCCACATGTCACCGACCATCGGCCACCGCTGCAGCCCCGCTCCATGATCCTTACCCTGTGTCTCTGGCTTTCTCTTTCTCTCTCGGTTTCTATATAAACTGGTGGATTTCCGAAACTAATTATGAAATTATTATGAATTTTGTTCCACACCACCTTTGAGGTAAAAATCAAGGAGAGTTTTCTGTATAAAGGTTTCCCCCCCCTCCTAAATGTGGCATATGAGCGGGGGAGTGCGGCCTTGCCGATACCTCCGCCTGACCTATAATTATACACTCGCCAGAACTGACCTGCCCTCAGACAAGGGGGGGGAAACCTTTATACAGAAAACTCTCCTTGATTTTTACCTCAGTGGTGGTGTGGAACAAAAGTCATAATAATTTCATAATTAGTTTCGGAAATACACCAGTTTATATAGAAACCGAGAGAGAAAGAGAAAGCCAGAGACACAGGGTAAGGATCATGGAGCGGGGCTGCAGCGGTGGCCGATGGTCGGTGACATCCTACCTCTATGGTCGGTGACATGTGGATATGGCTACAGTGGGGGAATCCCAGGTCATCCCGGCTGCCCCACCACAGCGTTCATTTCTCGCTGCGGCTACTATAGGGTTAGATGCAGCATGTGTAATGTTTGACGAGCTACCTGGACAAACAACAGCAATCACTGATCACACATTCCCGCGGCATACGTGAACCGTTCAGACAAAATAATAACGGAATGATAGTATTTTGAGGGTAAAAAAATGTGAACAGACAAACTCTCGCATCTGTTTTCCTCATCATTACAAAGACGCCACATGACTGACAGTGAATGATGCCGTGAAGACCACACCAGCCGGTACTGTTTCACTGCCCCTTGCCGAGTCACTGTTAGGTAAGAAAAATTAAGACACTCATGCTTACTGACTGCCCTCTCGACCTGCACAGCAGATGATCGGGTATTTCAGGATTGCGAGAATTCACCTCTCCTCGAGTAGCACAATGTGTACCTGCCACCTTATCACCTTATCTGTTTTGGAGCATATCCCTCTCCACTGCTGATAAACAATGTCGTGGGGTTCAGCAGTCTTTTTCCTTATTTCATTAAGATTACCTGTAGCATTAAACCACTCATACAATTATCCCTCATGTTTAGAATGTTACAAAAAAAAAAAAAAATCAAGGCTCATCATCATTATCTTCATCAACATCCTCTTTATCATCATTATCATCATCATCTTCTTCATCATCATCATCTTCATTACCTTCATCATCTTCACCATCACAACCATCATCATCATTGTCTAGCATCACCACGACCACCACCATCATCATCATCATCATTTTGTTTTTGGCAGCTTAAGGTAAGCAACCAGTTCTAATCACCCTCATACCTATCAGTCTAACCAACAAATAGCTTTCTAGTCTGAATTCCAAACACCACAACAGGTAAAGCAAACTAAACAGTGAAATGGTAAGAGCGAGGGGAGAATCGGTCTTATAAAAATGAGGGTGAAATATCCCGACTTGCAAGCTACCATTAACTGAAAATACCCAATGCCTTCGTCTATTACACTTTTGCAGACTGCCATGCGAGGGAAGAGGCTTAATGATGGGGATAATAGTAGGTAAAAACGAAACGCTATACATGAGCCATTCTATCATAATGGTAATAAATTAAAGTGGCGCTAGATAATGATATAAAGGCAAATGCTGCGTTGATGATATGGGTGTGGGTGAGGGGCGAGGTGGGGGCTGGGATGGGGGAATTCCTGACGTCCTAAACTATTTCGTAAACTCACTGGCTTTCCTCTCACCCTCATATTCCTTCTCCATCAGTAAAACTAACAGAGAATAGCGACAATATGTTTGCCTACTCTGTTCCTGGTGTTGGTGTGGGACAAGATGGCGTCGGGGGAAGGAATGTATGATGAAGAGATCCAGGTGGTGGCGTCCATCCTAAACATTCGGTAAACACAGGTGTCGTACCTCTGTGCTTTGCCTTCATGTTCTTCCCCATAAATAAAACAAATACAACGACAAAATGTCGCCTATCCTGTTGCTGGGGCTGGTGTGGGGCAAGATGGCATCGGGGGAAGGGACGCAAGACGTGGAGGGTTAATTGGTGACGTCCCTCCTAACCCAGGGGGACGTTGACGTCCACTACCCGAGCGGGGACATCCTGACCGACGCCGGCTCGCCCTCCAGACGCTTCCTGTTTCCCACCTGGGAATCGTCGCTTGCCATATTCGGCGTCAAGGCCTCCAAGGACACCTTTCTGGCCCTGGCGCACCACAGACGCAGCGAGTACGTCATTCTGAGCATCCGGGACTCATCGCTCTAGAATGAGAGTCAGATAACGACCACGGGAATCGGAGACAACCGAAGCCTGGTGTCCCGGACTCCCATCAACCTCAATAAGAATTAGTACAACTGGTTCACCATCTTCAGGAAAGAGAACGCCCTAGCTCTGTACCAGGAGGGAAAGGTGGAGCCTGTGCTGGTCTACGAGTCATCCAACAAGACTCGAGCCCACAATTTTCGCCTGTTTACAAATTTCGCTGTCGCTTCTCGATCTCCGGCAAGCTGGGACTTCCTCTGTACACATTACGGAGGCGATATTAAGAGCCAGTGCGTTGAGGATAAGGCTGTTGATAACGAGTTGAAACAAATTGCTAGAGGAATGCTCAAAAGAGAGGAACTCTGGAAGCTCTACAAAAAACGGACTGCGAGCAAAAGTACCAAACGGTGGATCAAGTATGCGACCTCAGCCCTGCTGTCCGTTCGGCCTTACCGAGCCTTGCTCAGTTACTATGGGCGGGAGAATCCGGGTAACAAGGCCAAGAACGTCTTTACGGCCAAGGGCCAAGCCAAGGGCCAAGCCAGAGGCGAAACCAAGGTCAAAGCCAAGATACTTGGCTGAAAACTGTATGAAAATTCTATTTCTCGACGATTCTTCGTTTTTTTCCCCAATGATTCTCCAACATTTATTATTCTTTCTTTCCTGAAGGGTCTTTCTACATTTATTTGTTATCCTTGTCAATGATTCTCAAACAGATTTATGATTCTCTCATTCATTCTTGATGATTCTCTGTTTTTACTTTCCTTCTCAGCGAATCTCAAACACATACAGACTACGACTACTTGTCTTAACTTAGCGTTGTTGTTTGCACGAAGAACTGGTGACCAGCTTATATTCTCGGCGAACCTCCTTAAGACTGACTGACCATCTCTGGAACACAGGATTTAATTATTCTGAAGGATTTGTTAATATACTCCTTTTACTACAACATGGCCAAAAAAAAAAAAAAATGCCATCTCTCCATCTTGAATGCTGAGTTGTCACAAAAGATCAGCTCTGGAATGCGGTACTAGTCACGAAGAAGTGCTACGGAAAGGTTGTAGAGCTGCAGCACTGTCTTTTTCCTGGCACTGAGCTGCATTAAATGAGCTGCATAATGGACGAAAATCTGGGCCAAGTTAAGGTGAAAGAAGCATAGTTATAATAATCCCTTGTCAGAGACTGCTCACCCCACACAGATTATTAAGCTCTTTAAGGTTAGTGATAAAGGCTTGTGATAATGAACGAGGTAAGGGAGTGTGACAGTACAAAAGATAAAAGACAGAATTACACAGAAACAGACTCATAAACAACGAAGATTCTCGTCCTGATAACACCACTCAGGTGCTGCTCTCATTACGGTACTTGGAAAAACTGTATATCTTATCTCCTTTATCCCCTTTATCACCATCATCCAATCCTGCGTTGCCCCATGAGGAGCGTAGGAGCCCGGGGCTAGGCAGTTGGTCCTGACATTTAGATGAGAGTGACCAGCCTCACTCATCCCTGAGTGGCATTACGTGAGCAATAAACCCCAACCATCCCTTGGATATAAACCTTCACCGGCTCAATCCAACTGGAGCGCAATAATTACCCACTAAATTGCTTATATTTAAAACGCCATTTTATTTTACCAGCTCTCAAGAAAAATATTGTCATCTGAACTTGCTGGTTAAATATGTCATTGTTTTATATATCACTGCGTATTTGACGAACCTTAGTGGGGGTGCACCTGTAGCTGAGAGGAACAGTCAGTTGGCGTCAACAGTTATATAAGGTTTTGTGTGTGTGTGTGTGTGTGTGTGTGTGTGCGTGTGTGTGTGTGTTTTATATCTGCTCTGCTTTACATGTAAATGCATTTTGATACACACATTATATGAATAATTCTTAAATTTACGTATTTTTATACATTTTACGGTTATTTTGTATATGTGTCCGTCAAAACCTGTATATATATATATATATATATATATATATATATATATATATATATATATAAGGAGACCGGGGCTAGTTGCCACACATTTTACTTTTTCGGTGATGGAAGAAAAACTACGAGGATTTTTGGCTTTTCGTTGCTTTCATTGAAAAATACAAACATTCCTCTTACTTTTCATGAAATAAAAGCATGGTTTTCTTTCCAAACTAAAGCAGAGCATTCTTTAGAAAAAAAAAGTACTTAACTGTGCCAACCTGCCCCATATACGGGGTACGTTGGCACACACTATGGGGTACATTGGCACATCATATATAAACAGCAAACTCGACCCATGTAATTGTTAGTATAGATACAGAGTATCCCTGAAGTTAATTTCAAGATGATCCAGTTCCAACGTAACAAAAAAATATTTTCTTAGTATGGAAAGTGAGCAACTTTTTATTATAAAATAAATAAAAGCTCTGTCTTGTATATTGAGGTGAAAAATAATTATACTTCCAGATCATAATGGCATATAAGATACTTGCTTAATCTAAATCATCATCTGAATCACAGTTATGACATGTATAAAACAAATCATTATCGGTACAATCTTC
This sequence comes from Coenobita brevimanus, assembly GCF_032717465.1. NCBI lineage: Eukaryota > Metazoa > Arthropoda > Malacostraca > Decapoda > Coenobitidae > Coenobita > Coenobita brevimanus. The sequence goes on from NC_137027.1 coordinate 33,443,039, forward strand.
GCTGGCCCACAAGCTGCACACACTACACTGCATCACACTTCTCGTGGCCTGCTGTTGGAAAAAGGCTCCATGCACACCAGACACAGCATGTCCTCTTTATCTGAGTTTTCCTCGTCAACATGAACTAGTTTTGATTTCTGTGATTGCTTTTTCATCTTCGTTTCTGAAAATATGTTTCTTTTGGCTTTATGTGTTTTTTGTTCCGATTCCTTTTCAAGCTATTTTTTACTGGTGTCCATGACGCTAAATAACAAGTGTATCAAGATAAATATATCACAAAAACAATATAAATCAAATGTAATCGGAAAATAGGAAGGAATAAATAAGCCAAGGTAATTCATATATAATATGGGGCAAGTTGGCACTGTGCCAATGTGCCCCATTTTCTTTGAGCCTACTTGCCCCATCCGTTCCATTATTCTTAACAAACCGTTTTCGTATACACTAAGAAATCTTGTATGATCTGTTTTCAAGGGTAAGCAGTCCTTAAACCCTAAGTAAAATTATGGCTAAAATGAATATCAGTCATCTATAACCAGACTCATGTTACAACAAACAATGTATAGACGTGAAAATTTACTTAGCAGCAGCAAAGTTGAACTTTTCCTTACTCCAGTCGTCATATCTATATATATATATATATATATATATATATATATATATATATCTATATATATATAGATATATATATATATATATATATTGCCAGACGCCTCAATCCCGTTCGGGGTGGCCACAAACAAATCGCCTCCACGTCGCCCTGTCCCCCGCCATTTCACTGCCCTGCTCCCAACACACACCCCCCTCTCTCATATACCGTACCTCTCCACCCCATCCCTCCATCTCATCCTCGGCCTCCCCCGCCCTCTTCCCCCCTCCAGCTCACTCACATACACTCTCTTTGTCATTCTTTCACCCTCCATTATATATATGTAGTAGCCGTGGCTCAGTGAGTTAGAGCGCTCCGCTCTGACCGAAGGGTCGGAGGATCGAATCCACCCAAGGGTCATTGGTAGACATTAGGAAGGGCATCCGGTCATAAAATGCTACACGCTCCAGTCCAATAGTCCTCTATCCAGGGGCAACGCCTTAGCCCTTCGGGGATACCAGGCGTAAAACCAATTATATATATATATGTATATATATATATATATATATATATATATATATATATATATATATATATACACATGTCCTAGCCACTTCCATCGTGAGAATCTAACATATTCATCGACCGGCTGCACTCCCGTTATTTCTCTAATGCTACTATTTGGTATCCTTTCCCACCACTTAACTCCTAATATTCTTCTAAGTGCTTTATTTTCAACACTCCTCAACACTCATATATATATATATATATCCCATTGGAGCCCGGTGTCCGGAATATTGGACAGAACTGGGATTTTTCAAGTCTTTATAAAGTAGGGATCCCCCGGGTAGGGACCTATGAGCTTCGCGACTATCAGCCGATAGGAGGAGGGCGGTACGCTTAGGACCAAGCCAGCGCCATGCCTCGCCAAGCACCCCGGGGATCCAATGGGATATATATATATATATATATATATATATATATATATATATATATATATATATATATATATATATATATATATATATATATATATTTTCTTCCTCATCTCTTCTTCCTCTTCTCTATCTCTCTTCTGATTTTATTTCTCTTCATCTTTTCGTTTTCCTTTTCCACTTCTTCCTTTCCATCTCCTCTTCCCTTTTCTCATCTTCCTCTCCTTCTTCTTCTTCTTCTCTCTCTCTCTCTCTCTCTCTCTCTCTCTCTCTCTCTCTCTCTCTAGTACATCAACATCAATGACTCTCCCATCCTGCCCCACTCAGTCACGTGATCAGGTAATTATCACATGAGCTACAAGGCCACTCGGCAGTACTTTAGTGCATGATTGCTCCTCCCCACTAACACTCACCGCCTCGCCACGCAGCCGTGAGTATGGTGTGTGTGTGTGTGTGTGTGTGTGTGTGTGTGTGTGTGTGTGTGTGTGTGTGTGTGTGTGTGTGTGTGTGTGTGTGTGTGTGTGTGTGTGTGTGTGTGTGTGTGTGTGTGTGTGTGTGTGTGTGTGTGTTTTATTCACCCAATCAGTATATTATTTCATACAGCAAACTAATACTTGTCATTGCAAACTGCAATAACCATGTGTTCTATAAGTATCAGATATAAATTAGGGACTTTTTCTTACCTTTCCTAGCACCTTTACCTTAGCGACTTATTCTGCGTCAATCAATCAATCAATCAGTTCCTGTGGCACCCTCGGGGATGCATAGGGCCTCGATGAACTCACACCACCACATCCTATCTTGTGCTAACTCCTCAAGATCTCCTCAACACTCATCTCCAGCTTCCCGTCTCATTGTCCTCACCCACGTCTCTTTTGGCCTTCCTCTACCTCTCCTACCAAGTGCCACCCACCCTGGTGTACCTCGTACTATTCCCTGTCTCCTATACACATGTCCTAGCCACTTCCATCGTGAGAATCTAACATATTCATCGACCGGCTGCACTCCCGTTATTTCTCTAATGCTACTATTTGGTATCCTTTCCCACCACTTAACTCCTAATATTCTTCTAAGTGCTTTATTTTCAAACACCAAGAATTTATTTTCCATAGTCACTGTGCTGTACCAAGACTCGTGTCCATAAATTAAGATACTCCTAACCATTACCTTATAAAGTTTGATTTTTGTATGCACAGAAAAATTGTTATTATTCCAAATATTTTTAAGCATTCCCATTGCCTGATTAGCCTTCTTAACCTTTCCTCGAATTCAAAGTTCAAAGAACCATCCTTGGCTAAATAAGTACCTAAATATTTAAACCTATCAACTTGCTTTACAACCATACCTCCAATTACACATTCCTGCGCATTTGCCATATTCATATTGATTATTTCAGTTTTTCCACAATTAATAACCAAACCCACCTTGCGACCTTCTCTCACCAAACAGTCCAACACTCTCTGCATCTCTTCTGGCCCATCACAAATCAAAACTATATCATCTGCATAATCTAAATCCAAAAGTTTCCTGTTCTCTCCCCAAAGTATACCTGCACCGGTTTCTGTTCCAACGCGTTTCATAATGTAATCAATGACCAATATAAATAGTAAAGGCGATAGAACACCACCTTGAATTACTCCGGACTTGACTTCAAACGAATCGCTCAGACAACCATCAACCATCACTTTACAAAATGTGTCCTCATGCATGTTCATAATGACCCTCACAAACTCCTCTGGTATTCCATAATGTCTCATGATCTTCCCCATAGTCTCTCTCGAAACTCTATCAAAAGCCTTTTCAAAATCAACAAAACAAAGACTTAACGATACTCTCATTTCATTAACTTGCTGCATCAAATGCCTAACTATAAAGATCTGATCATTGCAACCATGTCCCTTTCTAAAACCAGCCTGTTCATCCCTCAGAATACCCTCAACCACCGGCTCCAACCTATTTAACAACACTCTACTGAAAACTTTCAAAGCTATCGGTGACAAAGAGATTCCCCTCCAATTACCACATTCACTCAGGTCTCCCTTCTTCGGAACTTTAACAATTACACCATTCTTCCAAACTGATGGTAGTAACCCCGTCACTCATATCTTATTGAATAGCTTGGTCAAGATCATTATTAATCTATCCCCCTCCACTTTAAACATTTCCGGAAATAAACCATCCTCCCCTGGTGCCTTATTATTCTTTAACTGTTTTACTGCTTTCTCCACTTCTGCAAGCCTCAACTCTCCTGTTTCTATGTTTAAATCTTCCTGAGCAGACGGTATATCCTCTTCTGGTAGTGCATCTAAATAATTTCTTACAATTTAACTACCCACTATCAACATAATTGTTTATCTAATTGTATACGAGGATACTGTCTATCTATCTATTGCCAGACGCCTTAATCCCGTAAGGGGTGGCCACAAACAAATCGCCTCCATGTCACCCCGTACCGCGTCAGGATAAATCACAAAATAAGAGGTATTGCGAAGCCTTCTATGTCACTTACAAAACAGCCTATAAAAAAAAGGACAGTGCAACACAGGCTCTTTTTTGTTTATATGCAGAATTTCCCCCCCCCTCTCTCTCTCTCTCTTTCTCTCTACGAGTGTGTGTGTGTGTGTGTGTGTGTGTGTGTGTGTGTGTGAATCGAGAGGTACGGTAGGCCTCACAGACACCATCTGTTTCTTAGGGCATTAGGTCAGAGCAGAGTATGACGGGCTGGCAAGATTAACCTATATAGTTGTTATGTAACTACGACCAACCTTTGGGCAATAACTGACGGCAAGGTAAGAAGGACGTGATTACATGTGACCAATCAGTGTACGGGGCAGATCACAGGGCAAGGTGTGGCCCGTGTGAGGGTTCGGCAAATTTCAGACAGTTTTTATTCAGTTTTAGCCAACTTGGTGGATGGGTTGAGCGCCGGCCAAGGAGCAGACGTACTGCTTTTGAGAACAACAGATCAAAAGTCAGGGAAGAACAAAAGAACAAAGAGATACGGTTTTGAGAACAATCAGCCAGAAGTCAAGGTCACAGGAAAAGGTCAAAGCTCGAGCCACGTATCTGTAAGTGAATAAGTGAAAGAATTTTGATCTGACTTAGATCCCACTTGGTGGATGAGTTGAGGATCACCCTCGAGTGTGATCTAGTGTTCTTGAGGGAGACAGGTCAAAGGTCAAATTCCCACGACAAGATCAGCTTAAACAGATGCTGTCTGATATAAACTAAACTTTGTGGAAGGCTTCAGGTACAAACATAAAAAGGGAAAGAGAAATTCACTTTTGAGAGCAGTGGAAGGGTAAGCTAGCAGCGAAAGATTAAATTTCAAGATCACTGGAAGAAGTCAGTTCAAACATTACTGATCTTACCTGAAGGTAAGTTAGTGGAACTATTAAGAAGATAGACAAGAATGACGTTATCTGATATTAAGAGTCATTTGTCGACGGTCAGGGTCGCAGGCCAAAGGCAAATATTCCTGCAAATCAGTTGGTGGACGCCAGTGCTGAACTGTATTATTACTCTTATTATTATTATTATTATTATAATTATTATTGTGGTAGGTGGGGCGCTCACCATCCACTCACTCGATGTAGAGCTGCTCTCGGGTGTCTGCCCTTTCCTCTCCTCCATCATTCGTTCCTTCCATCCTCTTCTTTCTTTCCTTCAGTCTTTCCTCGTCCTTCTGCCTACAGGTGACTTTACACTCCCTCCTTTGTCTTTCTTTCCTTCATTCTTTCCTCTTCCTTCTGCCTGTGGATGACTACACTGAGTGACAAGCCAAATGGTTTCCCTTACACCAGGAAACCATTTACTATGCTGGGTGGTAACCATATAACCAAAGTTTGGCGCCTGGTGGTTTAGTGGGTAATTATTGTGCTCCAATCGGATTAAATCGGTGAAGGTTTATATCCAAGGGGTGGTTGGGGTTTACTGCTCACGTAATGCCACTCAAGGATGAGTGAGGCTGGTCACTCTCATCTTAAATGTCAGGACCAACTGCCTAGCCCCGGGCTCCTACGTTCCTCATGGAGCAACGTAGGAGTGGAAGATGGATAGATGGATGGATGGATGGATTATTATTATTATTGTTATTATTATTATTATTATTATTATTATTATTATTATTACTGCCGTCATCACCGTCATCATTATTATCTAATCTTGTGTTTCCCCATGAGAAGCGTAGGAACCCGGGGCTAGGAAAGTTGGTCCTAATATTTAAGATGAGAGTGACCAGCCTCACTCATCCCTGAGTGGCATTACATGAACAATAAACCCCAACCATCCCTTGGATATAAACCTGCAGCGATTGGAGCGCCTTAATTACCCACTAACCACCAGGCGCCATAATTTGGTTATATGGTTACCACTCAGCGTGGTAAATGGTTTCCTGGTGTACAGGAAACCATTTGGCTTGTCACTTAATATATATAGAGTCACCCGTAGACAGAGGGAAGAGGAAATAAAAAAAGGAAAGAAAGACAGAGGAAGGAAGGAAAGAAAAAAAGAAGAGAGGAAAGGGCAATCACCCGAGAGCAGTACTACAATGGGTGAGTGGATGGTGAGCGCCCCCACCTATTGTTGTTGTTGTTATGATTATAATAATAATAATCATTATTACGGTATTATTATTCCCCCCTCCTCCTCCTCCTCCTCCTCCTCCTCGTAGTGGTAGTAGTAGTAGGAGTAGTAGTAGTAGCTAGTAGTAGTGTTATTATCATACCTAACCTCATTAACGTAACCTAACCTAACCTCACCTAACCTCACTAACATAACCTAATCTAACCTGACCTACCCTAACCTAATCTAACCTCACCTAACCTCACTTACGCAACCTAACCTGACCTAACCTCACTAACAAGTTAATTTAACCTTACCTAAGCTAACCTGACCTAACCTCACAACCTAACCTAACCTCACCTATGCTAACCTGACCTAACCTGACTAACCACCTAACCTAACCTGCCCTAACCTTCCTGTCCATTGTACAGCCTGTGTGAAGACAAGACCAATAAGGATGAGCAAGCAACGCCTCCTGTCTGGCCATGAGGTCGAGTTCCTGTCCGGTGAAGACCTAGGGAAGGTTAGCGAAGGTCTGACGATGTTCAAGAGTGGCTTTGTACGCATCCTGCCTGACGGATGGCTGTACCCGGGCATCACCGCTCGCTACCTGGACCAGATTTACAGCATAGAGGTACCCTAACACATTTCCCTTTGCGATTTATTTTCCATGTCTGCTACACGATATCTGAACCAGATTTACAGCATGGAGGTACCCTAACACATTTCCCTTAGCGATTTGTTTTCCATGTCTGCTACACGACATCTGGACCGGATTTACAGCATGGAGGTACCCTGACACATTTCCCTTAGCGATTTATTTTCCATGTCACAACTCAGTGTCATACTCCAAGACACATGGAGGTATGTGCTGTATTCTGTGTGGCCTATTGTAGCATCTTTAGCGATTTATTTTCCATGCTCCAGCTGCCCCTACACAACGATAATACCGATACGACTATTGATAAGGAGGATTGCTGTGGCCGGGAATAATGTAAAGGACGATAAATAATGACCATGATAACGGTAATGATAAAATGAAGATGATGAAAAATTTGCTGATGATAATGATGATGATGACAATGATAGTGATGTTTATATTATCAATTATGATGATGATGATGTCGAAGATGATGATGATGATGACGATGACAAAAGTTTATATTATTAATGATGATGATGATGATGATGACGATGATGACAGTAAAGTTTGTATTATTATTAATGATGATGATGATGACGATGACAAAACTTTATATTATTAATGATGATGATGATGATGATGACGATGATGATGATGACAGTAAAGTTTATATTAGTAATGATGATGATGATGATGATGATGACGATGACAAAAGTTTATATTATTAATGATGATGATGATGATGATGATGATGATGATGATGACAAAAGTTTATATTATTAATGATGATGATGATGACAAAAGTTTATATTATTAATGATGATGATGATGACAAAAGTTTATATTATTAATGATGATGATGATGATGATGATGATGATGACAAAAGTTTATATTATTAATGATGATGATGATGATGATGATGATGATGACAAAAGTTTATATTATTAATGATGATGATGATGATAATGATGATGACAAAAGTTTATATTATTAATGATGATGATGACGATGATGATGATGATGACAAAAGTTTATATTATTAATGATGATGATGACGATGATGATGATGATGACAAAAGTTTATATTATTAATGATGATGATGATGATGATGATGACAAAAGTTTATATTATTAATGATGATGATGATGATGATGATGATGATGACAAAAGTTTATATTATTAATGATGATGATGATGATGATGATGATGATGACAGTAAAGTTTATATTATTATTAATGATGATGATGATGACGATGACAAAACTTTATATAATTAATGATGATGATGATGATGATGATGACGATGACAAAAGTTTATATTATTAATGATGATGATGATGATGATGATGATGACGATGATGACGATGACAAAAGTTTATATTATTAATGATGATGATGATGATGATGATGATGATGATGATGACGATGACAAAAGTTTATATTATTAATGATGATGATGATGATGATGATGATGACGATGACAGAAAAGTTTATATTATTAATAATGATAATGATGATGATGATGATGACGATGACAAAAGTTTATATTATTAATGATGATGATGATGATGATGACAAAAGTTTATATTATTGATGATGATGATGATGATGATGACGATGACAGAAAAGTTTACATTATTAATGATGATGATGATGACGATGACAGTAAAGTTTATATTATTAATGATGATGATGATGACGATTTTGCAGCTCCAGCCAAACGACGTGTTTCTCATCACGTTCCCCAAAAGCGGCACGACGTGGATGCAGGAAATTCTTTGGATCATGGCAAATAACCCAGAGGTGGACCCCAATAACGAGGAGATGAAGGAGAAGCTGTGGGTGCGCTCCATGGATCTTAGGTAATTGTGTGTGTGTGTGTGTGTGTGTGTGAATATTCAGGCTGTGTCTTTCTCTGTACCGGTCTGTCTTTGCATCATTCCACATAAGAACAACAGCAGGATTGAATTTTCACCTCGGCGGGAGAATGATCACCAGGCTAAACCACATACGTGTTTGGAGCTCTGAGGACGTTCAAAATATCGACATGAGACATTTTCGTAGTATCGGCATAAATACCGTTTTGAAATAGATGAATATTGTGTGAAAATAGCTTAGACATAATATACTGACTGAAATGCTGTATTATGCCTCGACTTTGACATAAATAAGGAAAATACAATATCGGAGACCGTCCATCTTGCCACACTGATAAATTACTTATTTTCCTTTTTTACGGCCACTATCTTTTTTTATTTTTTTTTTTGAGGGAACAGTCTTACGGGCTCTTAACCTTTGGTTCCTTCTTCCTTGAAAAAAAAAAAAAAAACATCATTCAGCATGCGCTTGATACTGTGTCAAAACTATTTTTACAAGGAAGTGAGTCATATGAACCCGAGCGCTAACAAATCTATCTATCTATCTACCTGTCTATCTATCTATCATTCTATCTATCTGTCTATCTACACTATAGTCAGACGCCTTAATCCCTGCACTTCCCCGTCACGGTGTACTCCCTCTAACTCACACTATGCAATTCCAGTATAGATATGCTCTTCGACAACAGCGGAGTACCCGAATCGAGTAAGGATTCGCTCAGAGAGAAATTCAGCCGCCTGTGTCCTGGGAAGAAGGAGGAGGACGGTATGTCGATTCAGCTAGCGGAGGTTCTGCCCTCGCCGAGAGTGATGAAGTCGCACTACCCTCTGGAGCTGCTCAACAAGGACCTGCTTAAGAAATGCAAGGTAGGAGAGAGAGAGAGAGAGAGAGAGAGAGAGAGAGAGAGAGAGAGAGTGTCTCACTGTTAACCATTTATATTCTTCACATAACATCTCACTGTCACCTATACTAATGACGCAAACTGTGTGGAGTTATGAACAATACAGATAACATTCAAGGAAACGTGAAGGTGTAATATGCAAAATAAGTCGTCCAGGGAGAGGTGTTACGAAGAGCACACAGAGAGTAAACACACCTGCACCCTTCAGTCCTAAATTTTGACCGGCCTTGTATTGTTTTTGTTCCCCCTAACCCTCAACCTTCCCACCAAGTCGGCTCTAACCTGTCTGCGTTGACCTTCCCCTGTGTCTATTCCCTCTGGCCTATTATTCTCAAAATCGAATCATTTCATTCTTGGCTGACCCTTAATCATTCCACCAAGTTCGGCCACATCCACCTGTCTCTTAGTCCTTCCAACAACATTAGCTTTATCGGACTGAGACTTATAACTTGCCCTTGTTCTTTGTCCTTGGCCTTTGTACTACTGTTCTACAAAGCAACAGGTCAGCACCACTGCTTATCCCCAACAACTGCACTAAATTATGTTCAGATAAAAAAACTGATAAAGTTATACTGTTCACACACACACACACACACACACACACACACACACACACACACACACACACACACACACACACAGCAATAAAATACGGTCGATCGTAAGGGTGTAATGAAAACAATGATGATGACGATAATGATGATGATGAACAACAACAACAACAACAACAACAACAATAATAATAATAATAATAATAATAATAATAATAATAATAATAACAATAAGAGTTAGAGCACAGTAAATTTGTCCAAGGACAATTTTGATAAAGAAAAACTTCCCTCAGACATTGTCTACAAGAAGCCGAGTTTTAATGGGATCTGAGGTCAAGGTCACTGATCCAGCGCATACCACCTTAGGTCATCAAGATCTATAAGCCCACCAAGTTGGTGGCTGTAGCTTTATTCTTTCATGTAAAATCAGGTAATTTCTCCTTCTTCCAGGGTAGTCAAAATTTTGGACCATAGGCAATATCACAGAGTAATGATCCGATCTGGACTATATTAAGCCCTGCGTTCTGGCAGTGTCCCATGTATATGCCATTACAAATTTCAGCTCCTTAACTTAGATGGTTCTTAAGTTTTAGGTTCACTTTTTTTTTCCCCTAATCCTATCCGGGTTCCGCTGGTAGGATCAGGATGATATTTGGTCAGATGAAGCTGCCAACCAGTACTATAATATGGTACAAAATGAAGACTGTAACTCAAACGGTATGCCAATGGCAGCGACTTAGATCTTCCCACAGCGACGTGGAAGTTATAACAATGGCGTGGACAACGAGAAAGGGAAAAGAAGGACGAAGACGATAATGATGATGATGATGATGATGATGGATTGATGGTGACTGATGATGATGATAATTATGATCAATGATGACGATAATGATAAGTGATCATGATAATGATGATGATGATGATGATGATGATGTTACAGGTAGTCTACGTGGCCAGGAACCCCAAGGACATGATGGTATCCTTCTACCACTACGCACGTGTGGTCAGGAGTGGAAACTATCAAGAATCATTCGAGAAATTTGCCAGGGCTGTCATGAAAGGCGAATGTAAGTGGAGAATATAGTTCAGAGATTTTAGTACAGATTACATTAGTGATTATTGTACAGAGATTATAGTACACGGATTACAGTCCAGAGATGGAGTACATAGATTATAGTACAGAAATTATAGCACTCCTTAACTCCGAGTGACATGCTCTTTAATTTACCCTTGCTTCTATAAGGGTGACGTGCACTCTGATTCATCCTTGCTTCTATCAGGGTGACGTGCACTCTGATTCATTCTTGCTTCTATGGGACGATATTAGTTAACTTTACAAAGGACTCGCATACTGAAGGGGTTAATTTAGGATGCATTTAACTCGTCCTGTTCTAAAAATCTCTCCTAACCTGAAATAAAACCATAAGGTGATAACAATACATTTTTAAAAGCGTTATTTGGATGAATGGATTAAAAGAGGTGTTATCCATGGGGTTTGGGAGGTCTGGCCCCTCCTACACCCCCTCAGACCCTCTGCCCCCCCCACTAGCCCCCCATTTAAAGTTTCTAATTATTTAATGTGCAACAATATGCAACACTGTGCCGTATACTCTGTGGGGGCTTACTAAGAACCCAATTATCAGTATGTATAAAATAGGAATATGTGAAATTTTTAGCAGCCTGTATAGTTGTATGTACGAGTATATGTATGTACGAATGCATGTACAGTCGTGGTCATAAATAATCACCTATCCCTCAGTACGCTGTGGCTCAGGCTGCCTCATTTATGCGCGGCAAGTCACAGTGGAGCAAGAGGGGCTGAGAGGAAGGGGCCAGAGATGACATTGTTTCCTCGGTGGCGCGATGATTGCAAGAGGGAATTGAGGCAGGAGGCCACTGCACTACTTACTCAGGCTTTCCAGGTTGCTTTGGCTTTACCAATGTCGGTAAACATTGCCACAGATATATTTTGGGAGTCTGAGTAGGATTTTGTTTCATTTTCCTTCTAACATTTTATGAGAGCTAACGTTATTATATCCACCCATGTGCACAGACACCAAATTTATTGACCTTTTGTGCACAATTATTTTAAACAGCCTTTTCATATAGAGATGCCATAAAATAGTTGACATGATGGTGGCTGTATAGAGGGAGTGTATACGAAGACGATGATCATATATGCTGTGGACACAGCCATGCCACAGGTAGCACATGATATTTAGTTTCAAAATTAATTACATGTAAGGGTAAAGGACGTTTCTTAAACATCAAGGAAGTCAAAGCCATCCAGATTCCATTCTGCATCCGAAGTCAAAATATAGTGATAAACAGAAGTATCTGACTCATCACTAATTTATATTTGATCTGTCACGTCAGTATATTTCGCACTCGAGCCAGCCCTTGATATCACCGCCTATCTGAAGCTTGTTATCTGACGCCGATAATAAGATGAAGTGCATCGTTATCTACCGAATATAAATTCAATTATATATCATGCTCTGAATGAAAGAAAATAGACAAATAATATGACCACCACCTCGTATTCATTCTCCCTCCCCTACTCACCCTCCCTCCCCTCCCTCAGTCCACCCCCACACCATCACTCGTTCCCCCCTCCCCTCACCTTCCTTTCTCTCTCTGGCCCCTTCCTCTCAGCCCCTCTTGCTCCACTGTGACTTGCCGCGCATAAATGAGGCAGCCTGAGGCACTGCGTATTGGAGGATAGGTGATTATTTATGGCCACGACTGTATGTACGTTTGATGGTGTGAGTATTTCTGTATTGATTTATTAACTTTGCTATTGGTATATTTTCTGTGGTGGTGGTGGTAGTCGTCTACTGCCCGTACTGGCCACACGTGCTACAGGCCTGGAGGCAGAGAGACAACCCCAACCTTTACTTCACCACCTACGACGACATGAAGGACGACATCATGGCGGTGCTGCGGCAACTTAACAAATTCCTCGGCAAGAACTTGACGGAGGAACAACTCAAGAAGGTGAGTAGCAGCTCGTGTGGTTAGAAAGGTTAACATCTCTTCCTTACCGGTTTATTCCTAAGTCTGCTCCTTTACTATATTCAAGAAGGTGAATAGGAGAAACTCGTGTGGTTAGGAGGCTTACTCAACATCTCTTCCTTACCGGCTTATTCCTGAGTCTGCTCCTTTACTTACCGGTTTATTCCTGAGGCTTCTCCGTTACAATATTCTTGTGTGTTATTCATGCAATTTACGCCGACGTTAAAAAGATATAAGAAGCAAATAAAGAGGGTAGTAATGGATAGTTTGGAAGATAAATCGTTAAGGAATAGGTTGTTGTTGTTGATGATTCTCTCCTCAATTCGAGGAGACCGGGCCTTGCTGTAGCCCGGTTTGGAATATTTTTTTTTTTTTCCAGCCTATCAACCATTGGGGCCGAAGCCCCTGGTTATTAAGGCCGTGTATATATATATATATATATATATATATATATATATATATATATATATATGTATATACATTTAAACATATATACATATATATAAAAACATATATATATATATATATATATATATATATATATATATATATATATATATATATATATATATATATATATACATACATACACACACACACACACACACACACACACACACACACACACACACTTCCATGCATACATACAGACACACTTTCATGCAAACGTACATATATATATAATAATTTTAATCTTATTTATTTTTATTTTTTTTTATTTTTATTTTTTTAATTTTTTCTTGGTTTTATATGTTTTATACCTTATATTATAAAGGAAAACTAATCTAAAGACTCTACAACTAATCACCTAACAGACAAATCGCTAACCTATACTAAATCCCACAGAGACAAATAGCTAGACCTACACTAATGGTAAAAATACCTCGACTAACAGAACACCATCGACTGCAGATACTGTATGTAATGCCTTTCTACCTTACATACCTGCACTCATCACCTGGTGACTGTCAGTCGAGGCACAACCTAATATAGGGGACATCAATATATGAAAGGGAACCAGACGAGTCAGGAACATTTCCATATACGTCAGCTACCGGCCCTAATTAGGTTTGGAATAGGTGCTAAGACGCCTCCTTATTACTAAAAACTGAGTCCGCGAAGGTATAAGGAAGACGCTTGTGACTGACGGTCGCTGATGTAACACGTGTAGTTGATAGGTGGGATTAGCCTGCATCCCACATTATAGTGCAGTCAGCAAGCATAGGGATATCTCAAAGTTCTGTCATTATCACATTCTCTCTCTCTCTCTCTCTCTCTCTCTGTTCGTACCTATCTTCATCTACCTTTCTATCTATTTCTCTCAATATCTTCCCCCTTCCTCTCTCTATTTTTTCATCTCTCTTCCCTCCCCCCTCTCTCTCACTGTCTTCCCTCCCCCTCTCTCTCACTGTCTCCCTCCCACTCTCTCACTTCTCACTATCTTCCCTCATTTCTCTCTCTCTCTCTCTCTCTCTCTCTCTCTCTCTCTCTCTCTCTCTCTCTCTCTTCACGTGGTAGTCAACGGATTGATTCTGGATCGCATTCTAACTGGTTCTGGACATTTCGTAACACACCTTCCTTCGCGATTTAGTCAGAACACAACACCTCAGCATCATCTCGCAATCTACTGATGTAAACTATCTATTTATCTATCTATTGCCAGACACATTAATCCCGTAAGGGGTGGCCACAAACAAATCGCCTCCATGTCGCCCTGTCCCCCGCCATTTCACTGCCCCGTAAACAGTATTGATATTAACAGACACGAAAAACATACACAAGAATTTGAAACCATAATCGCCCACATAAATCGCTGAGGAATAAATGCTACGGTACGATGCTTAATACTTCTCCCATCTTCGTAATTTCTTTTTCAATGTCTCTGGGTCCTGCCTCACCCCAGCCTTGGACGGGGAAGAGAATAATAATGACGACTATGCTGCTGCTGCTGATGATGATGATGACGATGATGACGATGATGATGATGATGATGACGATGATGATGATAATGGTGATAATGATGATGATGATGAGGAGGAGGAGGAGAAGGATAGGGGTGATGATGATGATGATGATGATGATATGTTTATTATTATTATTATTATTATTATTATTATTAATATTATTGTTGTTGTTGTTTATTTCCTTCTGCATTCCACAGATCGCCGAGTTCACCAGCTTCTCGTCTATGAAAACCCGCGGGGAACCAATTGACATGGCCTTCTACAACCAGGATGTGTGGAACAAGGATGGTGGCATGTTTAGGAAAGGTGAGAGAGAGAGAGAGAGAGAGAGAGAGAGAGAGAGAGAGAGAGAGAGAGAGAGAGAGAGAAAGAAAGAGAGAGAGAGAGAGGGAGAGAGAGAGAGAGAGAAAGAAAGAGAGAGAGAGAGAGAGAGAGAGAGAGAGAGACAGTAATATAACCACTTGTCTTCTCTATTCTAGGGGTAAAGGGTGACTGGAAGAACTACTTCACTCCCGAACTGAACCAAGAGATAGAGCAGTGGATCAGGGCCAACGTGAAGGGCACTGGCCTGGATGTTAAGTGGGGATATCACTGAGTTAATTGCATAAGGGCGTATTAAGTGGCTACTCTGCGTTCGTAACACCCATTCCTTACCTATTCATTCGGCATATTTTAATTCATTATCCTCCTCTGTAGTACTGACGCAAACTTGGTCAACATTAAGGTGAATGTCAAGGTCAAATATGAAAAATAAGTCGCTAAGGAAGAGGCGTAACGAAGCTTCCCTTGCCACTTAATACAAGGGCCTCACTAAGATGCAAATTTTAGTGTATTCTGACCACATCCAGACGATTTTATTCAGCTGAAGAAGTTAACAAGACTGAGATGATGAGGGTTGAGGGGCACTGAAGGCACCACACAACACCACGCTGATAGCCAGGGAGTTTTATCTTTTTTTTCTAGTTCTTTTTTCCTTTCTTCCATTTTTTTAAGGCACCAACGAAAAGTATGCCCAACATTATTATTATTATTATTTTTTTGACTCTCTGGACACTGCATTGCTTCATCCTACGTGGGAAAAGAAGTCTGGATGTTAATGATGATGCTGATGATGTTGTTATGTTGTTGATGTTGATGTTGATGATGATGATAAGGAGGAGGATGACGACGATGATGATTTAGTTGCTGTTCTTTGCTAACAATCTCTGCTTTAGGCGGTTTGACTCCTTTGTGTTCCTGATATGATTCTGGACTGCTTCGCTTCGACATTATACTGACCATGGCTGACAAATTTGTTCAGCAGTTTTATGGTACAAGTTAAAAGACGAAGAGCTTTAGATATACTGAATCGATATCCCGATGCCACATCATCCAAGAGGCGCTGGAGGGGGACGCCTTCACGTGGTGGCACTGGCGTAATCGAGTGGCTCCACTGCCCGGTTATGTAAACGTCCCTCAGCTCCTTCTCTATCACCCGAAAGAAGGCTGGTAGACTGTAGGGGACAGTTTCAGCCAGCAGTCCACAGGGTTCACTTTCATCTGAGTTCTGGGCCACAGCAAGTACTACAACGTGGGCCTAATATAGTCGGGTTGTGTTCATGTGACACAAGCAGCCACTGCCTTAGCTGGATTATTAAATCAGGGTTACGTGATAGACGATGGCCTTTAGTTATGAGGTCTGAATGAGACTCCTTGGTTACTAGTCAAATTTATCCTCCAATCTGATCACACCTGGCACAGCACCTAAGATGAAAATGGTTCGGAATATCTGTCAGCTGAACACCAAGCGACTACAGCCTGCACATGTCTAAGCTCTGACTCACAGTGTAGTGACTTGTCTGACTACAGCACAAGCGGCTGTCACAGTCTGCCACTGTTATGTTCATCTGATGCACAATGCACTCTATAAATCAATTACTCCACTGTGTAACATGTAATACAAACACAAATATAGCCTGAACACTGAAGTTTTATTATTACCATTACTATTATACCGGTGCTCTTATGGCTGGCACTAGCAGGGGTACCCGGCGTTGCCCAGGTATATAGCTATGCATACCAACTGAACCCCAGACCCTCAGAGCACACCCCTTAGTCTGGGCAGCCCACGGGGGTCATGCTGTGCCTAAAACCTGATTTCA